>NW_019103947.1:0-64760 GCF_001856785.1 Myzus persicae
CCCTTCAAATTTTTTTTCAATAATTTAACTCAAGTTCATTGTTTTATGTTCTAATTATTGTAAATAAAGCGATGGGTTTAGAAATTCTGATATTGTAGACTGCAGACTTTAATATTTATTTTTAATGTACATTTTTTTATACAATTTTTAAATTTGATACATAAAATTCATGTGCCCGCGGTCGCCCATGCCCCCCTTGCCAATTTTATTTTTATATATCAATTCTATTAAATTTTTAATATTTTTTTTTTTTAATTCTTAAAATTCATTTGCCCGCGGGCGCCCATGCCTCCCTTCCAATTTTTTTTTTGAATAATTTAACTCTAGTTTAAATTTATAAAAACATTTTTTACATTTTGATAGTAAGTTAGTACCAAACAAAAATTCATTGTTTCATTATCTAATTATTGAAAATAAAGCGATGAGTTTAGGATTACTGCTATTGTAGACTGCAGACTTTAATATTTGTTTTAAATGTACATTTTTTTAAAAATTTTTCTTATTTTGATTCTAACAATTAATTTGCCTGCGGGCGCCCATGCCCCCCTTCCCATTTTTATTTTTATATTTCAATTATATTAAATTTTAAATATTCTTTTTTTTTTGATTCTTACAATTTATTTGCCTGCGGGCGCCCATGTTCCCCTTTAAATTTGTTTTCATTAATTTAACTCAAATTCATTGTTCTATGTTCTAATTATTGTAAATAAAGCGATGAGTTTAGGAATACTGATATTCTAGACCGCAGTCTACAATATTTATTTTTAATGTACCTTTTTTTTTACAATTTTTAAATTTAATTCTTAAAATTCATTTGCCTGCGGGTGCCCATGCCTCCCTTCAAAATTTTTTTTTTGAATAATTTAACTCTAGTTCAAATTTATAAAAACATTTTTAAATTTTGAAAGCAAGTTAGTACCATATAATAATTCATTGTTTCATTATCTAATTATTGAAAATAAAGCTATGAGTTTAGGAATATTGATATTCTAAACTGCAGTCTACAACATTTATTTTTAATGTACATTTTTTTATACAATTTTTAAATTTGATTCTTAAAATTCATTTGCCTGCCGGCGCTGATGCACCCCTTCCCATTGTTATTTTTAAATATCAATTCTATTAAATTTGTAATATTTTTTTTATTTTGAATCTTAAAATCGAAATAATAACACAATTATATTATTATTCATATGTAATGTATTGTTGAATTTTTCAAGCTTGTATAAAATTAAAGAACAAATATTTAGAATACGTTTAACTTAAACGAATCAATATATCATAAAGCGCAGTTGACATAATCAATGGTTCTGTTGTAATAATTATATATGGTGTTATGTCTTATGTATAATATATATTGTATATTGTATATATAGTAGGTATATCATATTATACATCGCCATTTAGGTAAAGTTGTTCAAAACAAAAAAATATAATTCTTATTAATTATGGCTAAAATATTAAACTATTATGAGTAACGTGATACGTATTCCAATATAATATAATAATATTAATATTAATAATATAGTGTGATATGGTACGCTTTAGCACTTCAGGGTTTAAGTATAATATTAGAATTATATAATTATAATTAATCGAATAAACGGGAGTTTAATGTACAATATGTACCTAAAGATGATATATATAGCCATATAGATATATGTATTGGGTTTAGCTATAAACACAATGTACCTACCGAAGTATAATGTATTTATATACAGTAAACACACGTTATGTCTAAACTCAAGAGACACTGCAGATAAAAGTTGCTCAATATCGAGTTTTATTGGAATGGTAATATTATTTGTAAGGGGATTTCAATTGAGTTCGTCAAAATAATAAGAATCTACTGTAGGTATATAAAATTAACATAAACTCGGTGCTTGCAGGGTGAGCGTCATCATTACTAAATACAAATGATAATAATATTATACATAATATTCATATATCGCCCTTGAAGTAATATTATTGTTATAATATATTATAGGCAACGGATCTTTAGTGACAGTAAGGGTAGTTGGGGCAGTTCTGCTGGCTGACGCCGGCGGGGTATCTCTTGTGCGCGTACCTGAGCGCCTCGGCCGGCACCTGGTGCGAGCAGTACGGGTAGTTAGGGCAGTTGGACGACGAGAGGCCCGCTGGGTAGCCGGGCTCGGTGTACGGTGCTGGGACATGTGGCTGGTTGTTGTGGTAGTTGGACGCCTCGGACGGGTGGTGCTGGTAACCGGAACCGTAATACTGGCCGGCGTTGTTGTTGTTGGTGTAATGGTCGTTGTAATCGTTGCCGGCTCCCGGTTGGGCGTACGCGGCCAACAGCACGTTGTCGCAGTGCGGATAATTGGGACATAGGGCCGGGTTCAGTCCGGACGGGTACCGGGCGCCGCCGGCCAGCACCGCCGTGGCTTGGACCGCGAAAACAATTGCCTGAGTACAACAGACCAACAAAAACGATTTATCACGATACTTCGTTTTACAATAATACACAAAATATGCAGTGAACTAGTTTTTGAAACAATAATATAGTCATCATGCGGTCGTGATTATAAAATGGGTGTGCAGCCACACACGAGCTTTTTGAAACCTAATGGAAGTAAATAACTACAAACAACGGATTATACAATAATATAGTACACAGTGTTTATATGTATTGAAATTTAAATTGTTATATACTTCCAAGTATTATAAGTATAATATGTAGGTAATAACCTGTCTTTGAATTTTAAATTCGAAATGTCTATAAAACATTTATTATACGGCATGGCATTATTAGTGCAAAAATAAATTACCTATATTCGAAATGACATATTATACAATAATTGTAGGTACAAATTAAATATATCTTATTCAAAAGTTGATGTTTATATATTATACTAATATAATCTATACTCTATATTGTATATTAGTTCGACGACTTGTGCCATGTGGTAACTGAATTACCAATATACCTACTTTTTAGTTAAGGTATTGCATCATAATATAAATACATAATTAAACTCACGAGTACTCCGATCATGATGAATTGGTGAATATATATGATATATATAGTATTAGAGTTGACTGAAGAATGCTTCGACGAATCCAACAAGTGCGCGGAGTTGAAAGTTAAGACACTGTAGCTGCGGCTGATAGGTAAGTTAAGTATAAAAGATATAAACTTTTTCGCAAACGTACAACGACGGCTAGACAAAATCGAGAGTCGAAAAGTCAACAACAAATTGGATGATAATATAATATTATGTGTTGTTAAAATATTATATTGAACTCGAGCTGTTGTTGATCTGTGGAGATACGACGGTGAAGTATACGTTTGTTGTGGACGCGGCCGTTATTTATACGAAAGTCGAAAGGTTTAAGATATCCCTACGCATGCTGTCGCCACTGCAATAATCACAGTCGGCACCCACCACCCACATAATCACCGAAAAAACCGCAACTAACGACACACGTGAGATACACAATACGCGATACAATAACATAACGATATAATATCATAATAGGTATTATATTAATAATATATATAATAATTGACGCAAATCCATAGTCGGTGGTCAATGTGGTGCGCATTTACCATACAGGTGTAACATAATAATACGACCAGCAGCGACCGGAACACCACAATAATGTGATTATGATATACTTTTTTACTTTATACCTGAATTATTATAGGTATTACCTATATTACAATGGCGTAACTAAGATTTTATGGGCCCGCAGCATAAAATCTTCTGGGGCTCCTAATTTTTTTTTAATAAACAAGCAATTTGTACACTGGCCTAAATTATAGGCAATGTAATTATTGGTATAATATATATTGACCCTAAAATACAAATTTTGTTTTACTAGCAATTGGTCCATGTCTGCCACCCACTTGCCGACCCTAACTTATATTGTATACCCGTTATAAGCAATAGAAATTGAAATGGATAAATATAATACAATATAATTATTATGTTACCCACTATATAGTATAATATAGAGTGATTCGTTTCTTTTGTCTTCGATACTGCAGTTACTCAAAATCTGATTTTTGACCTTTTTAAAATATGTACTCAAATACTATAAGATCCTAAAACTCTTGAAATTGTTTGCACTACATATTTGAGAAATGTCCTGTGGAGATACAAACTTCTGTATTTACAAATGACAACCCAATGTTCTACTGTGAATTATTTAGCGGATACATTTTCTTGAAAATTCGATGTTTCAAAATAAAAATTTGAACAAGTTTTCGTAACTTTTAGAGCTAAGGTCCACAATAATAGTTTTGGAGTAATTATGATTCATGGGGATTGGAGTCTTTGACTATGGTGATTTGAAAATATAAGTTATTGTTTATTAATATCTATCAATATTTTAATTTGTAAAATTGTTCTAAGTATATATGCAGGATAAATACTAGATTCAGTAGAAGATCTAATATTACATACTTTAAATATTTTGGTAAAACTATTTTTAAGGACTATCTTTTAGTATAAACGTATTAATAATAGAAAAATACGCATACACGTTTCATCGTTTGAGATGAGGGACATCAACATTTTCAAAAAAGTTATCCGCTAAATAATGTACATTAAAAAGGGGGGGGGAGTGGTCCTCGTTTGAAAATCAGATGTTTGTTATACTGCACAGACCAACCCGGTACAAATAAGTGTCAATAACTTGGAAATATTCTCTAAGTAGGTAGGTTAGGTATAGGTTAGTATATAGGTACTTAATACCTATTAAATATCCCAAAAATCAAATTTTAAATAAATTTATTTTAAAAGGAAAAATGGGAGGTGAGCATGACTGTATAGTTGCAGCATCACTCAGTATATTATTATAACATCTACGACGTACGTGTCGGGTCAATTGCAATCCGTTTTCTACACGATATCCGATCGATGCGATCGCGCAACGTTCACGCTCGCGTTTGTCAATAATAAGATCTAAATACCAATATACAAATAAACAATACGGGCGCAATATTGTTTAGATCGCGGTGCATAACGTTAACACCAACCATTCATACCCACACATTGCAGTGTACATGTTATAATAATAATAATAATAATAATAATATGCGACCGCGTCACGACCCGGGATTTCATTAATAGACCGAAAACGAGTCGAAACATCCAAACCGACGCCCTGCCGCAATAACGACGCGGGTGTGATTGGTGCGAACCGTAAAAAGCAGCTGCACCTTTGCGCGCGTCGGTGAGCACAATATAATATTATGATAATATGTATGACACTCGATATTATGATACACTTCAGTTAAATAATAATTGTTGTGATAAAAATATATGTGAAATAGTAATTGGCTGTTACAATTTATTAACAACCGGTTCGACCACAAATTGTTTTGTCATTTTTACAAAACCTTATCGTTTGCCGGGCGCAGACGCTGCCCTCTGATTTCGAAATCGTAGTTGCAAAAAATTATTATTTTTTTTTAAAAAAATGATAAAGAAGAATATTATTTCCATGATTTGTTGTCATCTTTTTTTTATGGCAATTTTTTCTGATTAGATAACAGACGATGGGACTACGACGACCACTCACTGACTGTATTCATTAGATACACTTATCTATACACTAATAAATAATAATAATTATATTACTCATTAGTCATATTGATATTATTTAAGTGGCCCAGTTTTCGAATTTTGTGATCGTTTAATTTTCCATATAGACGTTTTTAGTATATCATATGTTACATAAATAAACAATTTTGTACCTACATGGATTTGTAGAGTGGAATACAGGAGAGTTTTTGAAGAGCATTATGTGGAAGTCATCCGCTGGAGTTAATGTTGAGATACCGGTCGAGAACGCGGATGATGACTGGGAGACTGATCCAGATTTTGTGAACGACGTGAGCGAAGAAGAACAAAGATGGGGCTCTCGCACCATTCCTGGTTCTGGACGTGTATTAGATCATGTCGAGTTGGTTACTTTTGTTATAATTTTTTTGGAATTTGTACAAATTTCATTTACTGTTTTTGTTCGTTTAGCATGAGTCAACTACGTGAAGAAGTGACTAAAGCTCATGAAGTTTTAAAAAAAAAAGAAATGGAAGAAGGGCCCCAAGCAGCATTTGGATATGGTGGTAAATTTGGTGTGCAATCTGACAGGTATGGTTAATTTAATACTAAATATTTTTTTATAGTAGACTAATATGATTGTGTTTTTGTTAGAATGGATAAATCTGCCGTTGGACATGACTATATTGCACCTCACTTTAAGCACGCTTCACAGACTGACTACAGTTCTGGTTTTGGTGGTAAATATGGTGTTCAATCAGATCGAATTGATAAGGTATTGGCAGTTTTATTTTTTATTTAAATTTATTTGTTTTTTAAATAATACAAATAAAATATAGTACAGTTATTGTAATAGGACACGTCCTTAAAAATTGTTTTATTCTCAACTTTATTTATTATTTAAGAGTGCTGTGAGTTGGAGTCATAAAGAAAAAGTGGAAAAACATGGATCTCAGAAAGATTATAGTTCTGGTTTTGGTGGAAAGTTTGGTGTGCAAGCTGATCGACAGGATAAGAGTGCTGTTGGTTGGGACTATGTGGAAAAATTACAAAAGCATGAGTCTCAAAAAGGTATGATTTTACATAAATATTTTTTAAATAATTAGTTTTTATGAAATGTTTATGGTCTATAGATTACGCTGTTGGTTTTGGTGGAAAATTTGGTGTACAGTCAGATCGTCAAGATAAGTCTGCTGTAGGGTGGGATAGTGTAGAAACTGTTGAGAAACATCAAAGTCAAGTAGACCATAGTAAAGTAAGTTATTTTTAATTAAATAAATACATTTTATATTAAATAATTATACAATGCATAGGGTTTTGGAGGAAAGTTTGGTGTTCAAAATGATAGGATAGATAAATCTGCTCATAATTATAATGAAAGTTCTGGTCAGGTTGGGACAAATTATCAAAAACAGAAACCAGAGATAAGTATGTATTCAATTATATTATATATTTGAGTTACTTTTTTAAAATTTATCTTTTAAAACTAGTATTAAATAAAATAAAAAATTTAAGCCATTTTCTTTTTGAGCTGTATTTTAAAAAAATAATATTTTTCTACTGTCATTATTTTTTAGCAAGTATTAAACCATCAAGTCTTAGAGCAAAATTTGAAAATATGGCTAAGCAAGAAGAAGAAGAAAATGAAAAACGGCGTTTATTAGAACAAGAAAGAAGAAAACAAAGAGAATTACAAGAAAAAAAAGAAGCTCGTGAAAGAGAAGAAAAACGTTTGAAAGAATTACAAGAGAGAGAAGAACAAAAACAGAAACTTCTTGATGGTCCAGAACAAGTTAAGAAAAACACTCCAATTACAGTAAGTACTATAAAGAACACTTAAATGTAATTTTTAGAAATAAAACAATATCAAAAAAAAAATGGATATAATTTCCCTAAATTTTGAATACCAGTACTTAAAACAAAGTGGATTAATAGTAGATTGGCTAGTAATTACTAGTTAGGCTTAATGTATTGTAAGGGCTTAATTTTAATTTTAATAATATAAATAATAATTACAATTTTACTTTTTCAACTATAATTGTTTCAGATTATATTTAACAATAATAAACTATAAATAAAATGATTATGTCGTGTATACTCCGGCCGCCAAGAAAAGGCTATGCTTTTGTGCATCTAAATGACGAGCTCCACTGTTTCGTACCTTAATTTCTCCCACTCAAATACCTACAAACCACTAAAAAATTATTCCACTTTCCTAATCGTGCATTCCCACCACGGAACTTTGAATGGACAAGTTTTGGTTTCCGCCAAATAATGTTCTGTTGGAATTGCTATTCCAACACTTAAAAATACAAAATTCCGTAATGGTGTTTTAATGTTATATACTGAATAAACAAAAAATAAGAATGATTAAACCAATAGAGAATATTGACCATTCTCAACTCTCATATTTGGTTTTTGTTTTTATTAAGTAATTATTATCTTAATAATCCTTTTTTGTAAACCTTTAATTGATACTCACCATATATAATAAATAATAATTATTATTAATATATGCTTTTTCAATAATTTGTTTGTGAAGTTTTAAGCTATTTTAGAATTTGTAATTTTTTGATTAATTGATAATTATTATGATAATTGACATTTTAGAAAATTGATTCTGATGAAGAAGAGCTATCCATATCTAACGAATCCATTCGTCCTCCTGTTGTCGTTGGTGCAACTATTCAACCATCCGTGAAAAATGACGAGGTAGCGTTAAAAAAAATTGCTGCAGACGAAGAAGAGCGTCAACGAAAAGAAGAGCAATCTAGAATTGAAAAAGAAAATATTTTACTGAAACAGAAGCAAGAAGAGGAAAAAATAAATGAAGAAATAAAGAGAGAACATGAGAGGAAACAATTGGAAGAACAACTAAAAATGAATGAAGAATTATTAAAAAAGGAGAATGAGAAGAAAAAATTGGAAGATTTGGCTAAAGCTGAATTAAAAAACAAAGAAGAGGAAGAAAAAATTTTAGAAGATAAGAAAAAATCTGAAGAAGCAACCAGAAAAAAATTAGAAGAAGAGGCAATCAAGAGAAAACTAGAAGAAGAGGCAATCAAGAGAAAACAAGAAGAAGAGATGACTAAGAAAAAATTAGAAGAAGAGTTAACAAAGAAAAAATTAGAAGAGATGGCTAAAAAAAAACTAGAAGAAGAGACAACTAAACTTAAATTAGAAGAGGCCAAACAAAAAGAAGAGCAAAATAGACTCGAAGAAGAAAGACAGTTAGAAGAACAAAAACTGCACGAGCAACTTAAGAATGGAGCAGTATCTGAAGAAGATCCAGAAGGTGGATATATTGCTGTGGCTTTATATGATTATCAAGCATGTAAGTGTAGATTTTATTCTATAAAATATGTTTTAGAGGTTTTTTATTTATTTAGTTTTTCAATATGAGTATTATACATTTATTTTAATTAACAATAATTGTTACATGATAACTTAAATTATAAATTAAAAATGCCTCCAAAGTTTATAATTATATTTAAATCTACTTAATTAAAATGTATTCCTTCAGGCTTATAAATAATTTACACAAAGTAAACCTTATTTAGAAATAATTCAGATTGAATGATTAGTATATGATTGTAATTTATATATATTTTTTTAGCGGCTGATGATGAAATAAGTTTTGATCCTGATGATATTGTGACAAACATTGAAATGGTAAAAACTTATATGTATACTATATTATAATTTATAAGTGTGCATGGATCTGGTTTGGGGAGTACCCAATATATTTTTGGGTCCTCTTGATAAGTCAATTAACTTAAATAAATAATTATGTTGAAGTATATTACTTTAATTTTGTTATTATAATAACATACCTACACCTTTTACTTAAATTATTACCCCATTAATAACTGAATACAAATCAACATAATATGAACTTATTTATTACTATTAATTAATTATTTGTAAAATTATATAAAGTATGGCCCCTGATTTTGAAACATACATTTTTTCTAAATACAAAATGTCAGAAAGTGACCAGGCACTTATGGTACCTCTCTGTGTGCACAACTATAATTTAATTACATTTTAACTGTATGCTTTGTACATATAAACAGTAAATTTAAATTTAAATTAAATGTGCATTTAATACAGATACTAATTTAAATATTCTATAAATAAATGACAATAATATTAAAATTTTTCAGATCGATAAAGGTTGGTGGAGAGGATTATGCAAAGGCCAATATGGTCTATTTCCAGCCAATTATGTAGAAATTATTGAATAATATAATGTTGCCACTAATTATATTTAAGTGATTTAAGTGATTGAGCGAGTTATAATGTAAAGTCTAACCATCAAAAAAAAACTATATATTATATAATAGGTATATATAAATTGATTTTCAATATATAATTTAAATTTAATATTTAATTTCAATAACTAGTATTTTATACTAACAGTTAATGCATAGTTTCCAAGATATTGTTTATTTCATTCTAAGTTTTCAGTTTGAATCAAAATGAAAAACAAAAAATCATTTGATAATCACAAACATTTATAAATAGCTAAAATTCAGATTAAGTTAGAACAAAACAATTTATTAATGAAATGTGTTCAACATTTTAAAAAGTAAAATGTATTGCCTATTATTAAAGTAATTTATAAAATAATATATATGTTTTTGTATTTTGTTTTACATTATCTTAACTGCTCAATGTGCTAAAATTAATTTTTGAATTCTAACATAATTCATTTTCAATATTTATTTATCTAGTAAATTTTATCAATATTATTGTATTATGTTTTATTTTATTTTTATCATATTAGTCTATTATTAAATTTTGATACTTTTATTGTGATATTTTTGTTAAATAATCAAAATTATACACATTTTTTTATAATTTAAATTATTATTCAATAATTACAGAATAACAATAACTTATACTTAATGTAATATTAACTTAAAATAACCAAGTGTAAGGTCATAAGAAAAGTAGTAGAACAGGTTAATGTTAATAAAACTTTATACTACCTTAAATGTGACATTATAATTTATATAACTTTATATCCGTTTACTTTTGCATTATACATTTTTTAAACATTTAAGAACTGTTTAATTCTGTCACATACAAATTGTCCAACGATAATTGATGTTCTGCGAACACTGCCAAATATATATATATATATACATTTGTATGTTTATAATATATGTATATTTAAGAATACATTAGTAAAACCAGTTTGACACCCCGAAACATAATTCATTGTTTAATCTTCAAGGCAATAGCACAACACGGCACAAAAAAAAATAAAAATAAAAAGTAGTGAGAAGGAATTTATTCTACACTGCAGTCTTCTTATGGTTGAATAGCTTAAACAATCAGCTCCACATTATTCGATACTAATGTCGTTTACAATGAAACTCGTGAGTAATTTATTTATACTTTTAGACTATATATAATTAATAAAAATCAAATTTAATTTTCAATTATTGTATCTCTTAGGTATTTTTATTAGTAATTGGTTGTACTGTGCTTAATCTAATTGAATGCAACCCAGTAGAGTTAGTGTCTCTAACAAATAAAAGAGATGATTCTGGTCAATTCTTATCACGGTAAAGTAATTAATATTATAAAATAATACGGTTATTTTACTTTTAATTAAATATCATACAGATATAAGTTGGATGACGGTACTGGAGAAGAGAAGATGGGTAAACTATTGTCAAACAACAATGGAGAGGACGCTATTCTCGTTCAACGGGGTTCATATACTACAAATGTCGATGGGCGGCTCATTACATACAATTGGATAGCTGACACAAGAGGTTTCCGGATATCAAAAGCCTAATGTACAATAAATACCATTTTTATAAGTTTTCAATACAATATTACTTGTACTCGTATAATTAACTTACATTAAAATTATCTACTCGTCTATTTTGAATAAAAAATATTTACTGTTTCTTCACATCGTTTACATAAATCATCTTCTTTTTCTGCTGACCATCTACGGCATCGTTTGCATAAAATTCCCTTTGTGTCACTTGTTTTTATATCAATTATATCAATTGCATCATTAAGAATTAAATCAATGGAATTAACTTGAAGTAATTCGATCAAGTCAGATTTTCTAGTATTGTTTTTAGGGTGTAAAATCTAAAACAAAATCATAAATCAAAATATGTTATGTACTTATGCCAAATATAAATGAATTATATATTCATTTTCATCAATTGTTTAACAAGATATGTTTTTGTAATGTTATGAAACATAATTTTCTAAATTTTGGGAGTAACACACAACACTTTAATACAAATTGTACACAATAAAATGTGTTAATACTTTAAAGTTTAATTTATTGAACTTAAATAATTCAACAAAGAAATACAGGATAAAATTTAATTATAACTGGCCTTCATTTTATTCATTATAATCTTCAATGAAGAATTAATGTTAAATGCCATGTTATGAATACTTGATGACCATGACCTCCCAGAAACTCCATTAATAACCTAGTCAAATGTTAATTTGACTATTAGGCTGAAGATTTTCTCATTCAAATTTAAAAGTTGATAGTAGTCTCATTTTTATGAGCGTTTAAAATTCAAAATATGAGGAAATTGGGTATTTAACCATTAAATGATTTATCCTTAAACAATATGTTATTTTATAAAAAAAAATAATTGAAAAAAACTTGAAACATTTTGGCAGTATGAATATTATTTCTTACTTTGCACAATGAAATTTAAAAATATTTAGATTCATTTTAAGCTATTTATATCATGGACCTATTCAGACTGATCTATGTTATGTTGCTATTGACTTATAAGTTAATAATTATATATTTTGTTTAGGATATTATATTATAACAATAAATTACTTCTTAATATATTTTTGACAAAGCTAGTTTAATTTATTGTATTTATTATATACAAATAAATTATTACATAAAAGCAATAAACATTTAATATATAATAAAAATAGGATGATAGATGGTCTCCACTCAGAATTTTTTTTTTTTTTTTTAATTGAACTTAAGGCTCGGCAATTATGGCCATTTTTATGACCAAGGTTTGTAGGAGGAGGAATGGTAGGTTCTAACACGTGTGTGTTTTGTGTTTGGCAGAATTTTAATTGCGCCCAATAGGTTTCTGCCATACCTGGTAGGGGAATGGCGGCCTCTCTCTCCAGACAGATGTCTGTCAGTCTCTCAGAATTGTTTTACATAATATGTAATGATTTATGATTGCATTTAAATTTAATAAATTAATTACATAGAACCATGGTGGGGTACACTCAGTACGTACAATATAGCAGAGTGAGTTCTTCAATTATGATTTTTGATACAATTTCCAATAATTATTATTTTAGGTTTTTTTTATATATTTTTACCTTTAATAAATTGAATGTCTCATCAGGTACTGCAATAACTAGTGATTGTTCAAGTGAATTTTTTCCTTGTAATACATTTGATACTTTATTTTTAACCATTAAAGCATTTTCCATAACTGATATTACTTGTTCTGAATCTGGAATGACTATTTGATCAAGATTTGTGATGGACGTTTTAAAAAATGTTGTGTTTCCTAAAATAGTTAGAATTTAAAAAAATTAATATTTCTAAATGACCATTGAATAAGATTTGAAAATACTTCTCAGTGGGTAGTAGGAAAATGCTTCTTCTGCTAAATGAGGTAAAATTGGTGCTATATGTTTGAGAAGAGTTTCTAATATGGCTTGTAATGTCGCTGTACATGCAAGTCGATCACCTGATTCTATAGGATCACAATAGAGCCTAAATAATAGGTAGTTTAATGAGTACAGTTGAATTTATTTTAGACTTGTATTTTTTTTTTTTATTGTACCTATCTTTTATGTGATGTACATATAATCCAGAAATTTGATTTGTAACAAAGTGTAATAGTTTAGCACATACTTTATTATACTGAAATGTATTATATAGTTTATTTGTTTCATTTTCAAATGATTTGAGTTCCAACATCATATATTTATCTAAATATCTTAGGTGATTAGTACCATGCATAAAATTATTATCTTTGACATTATTAAGTGAGCCAAGTAAAAAACGTATAATAAGACGAAGCTTATCTACTGATTGTTTGCTATCATCCATAGTTTCTTTCGTAACTGGAATATTTGTTTGATGTGATCCATGTTTAGCAACCCACCATCTAATAATTTTGTACAGACAAGTATAAAAAGATATTGTGTAAAGAACTTATTTCTTGGTTTTATCAAGTCTACCTGAGTATGTCAATTCCATTAATTGATTTTTCATAATTTCCATTTACTATGTCTTGAGGATCAATTACATTCCCAATAGATTTAGACATTTTTCTACCATTTTTATCCACAACAAAACCATGTACAAACAAAGATCTAAAAAACATGTTTGAATAAATATTAAATATTCAGCTTAAAAATGAAAATGTATATACAGAATGTTTAATTACTTAAATGGTGAAACATTTCTAAGGGCAATTGATGACATAAGAGATGCCTGAAACCAACCAGTACATTGATCCACACCTTCCATGTATAAATCAGCAATTTTGTTATCACCTAATACACAGCTCCACGAAATTCCACTATCGAACCAGATATCTAGAATATCCTGTTAAGTAAAAATAATAAAATATATAAATAAAATTTAAAATAATTAATAGATATGAACATACAAGTCCTTTTTTTAATTTTTCTGGACTGTGCGATGTGTTTGAAACCAACTTCTGAACATCATGAATCCACCAAAAATCTTCCCCTGTTTTTTCTAACAGTGCATAATATTGGTCCAACAATTTTCTGACAAAAGACAGTAAAATGTATAGAATTTCATTAAAAATATAGAAATTAAAGTATTTACTCATCTATTATTGTATTATCTGATTCGTCATATAATACAGGTATGGGTACACCCCACGAACGTTGTCTGGATATACACCAATATGGTCGTTTTTCAATCAGTGTTAAAAGAGCATTACGACTTCCACCAAGTTCAGGATAAATTTTAATGTCTTTCAAACATTCCTTACATTATGAAAAGATGTAAAATAAATTTTTGAAATTTAGTAATATATTACCATATATATTCTAAAAAAAATAGGCAGTGTTAACTTAATACACATGTATTTAGGATATTTTTATTTTAAAAATAATGACTAGATGAATAAAAAAACAAAATTTAAATAAATACCTAGTAATTTTAGATTTCAAATTTGAAATGTTAAAAAAAAACATTACTCTTATGAGTTAATTTATTGTAGGATCAGTTTACTATGGTATTTAGTAGTATCAGTTCAATCATTTATTTACCTGAATTAATAAATTATTAAAATATTTATTTTTAGTGGTTTTTAAACTTAAACCATGTTTATTGCTTAGATAATTTTAATCTACGAATACTATCTTGGTCTTTGGGACATTGTTAAATTATTTCAGAGAAAATTTCATAAAAAATAATTAAAATAAATTGGATTACATACAAATCGTAAGCATATTTGTTAATAAATATGTAGTTTAAATTAAAAATTAAAAAAATACTTTATTCGTAATTTGTATTAGATAAATATAAATATTTACAATTGATTGTCTCTTAATCGCTGCTGTATCCAAGAACCATTGTTTACTAGCACGAACAATCACAGGCAATTTGGTACGCCAATCATAAGGATAACTATGTTCATAAATTTCTGTGTGCAATATTTTATCGCTCAACAATGAACACACAGTTTCATTTCCAATGTCTAAAACGGGTAAACCTACAAGTTCTGACCATGTTTGTGGCATAAAAATGCCATGCTCGTCTACATGGCATTCCTAAAAAAAATGAATTACAAATTATTCAGATGTTCATAAAATTTAAGTTATGAAATAATTTTGGGTTCTCACAATGGGTACTTTATGTTTTAATGCAATTAAAAAATCTTCATGTCCATATGCCGGTGCAGTATGAACTAATCCCGTACCTTTGTCTGTGGTCACATGGTCACCTTCCAAAAATGTTTTATCACTTTCACCATTTCTTAAACTCTTATATTTTAAACCACTGAGATACTGACCTATAAAGCTATTCTATAAATGTATATGAAAATTAATTAATAACTAATTTATGCGACATACTTTTTACTGTTGTGATTATTTCGATTGTTTTTTTTATTTTGGTACTTAAATTGTCAACTAAATCAGTTGCTAACAAATATATACCGATGGTATCTTGAATTTTTACAAAAGAGTATAATAAATTAGGCGAGTACACAACAGCAATATTTCCTGGTAATGTCCATGGTGTAGTAGTCCAAATAAGTGCATAAATTGGTTCACTATTATGATTATTTAAATCGATTGAAAGAGTAGATAGACAAAGCTCAAGTTTGACAGTGACTGATTTACTTTGGTGATAAGGATTGTATTCCAGTTCTGCTTCAGCAAGTGCACTTCTACAAAATTATAAGGTAAGTTTAGTATTATTAAGTGCCTAAGAGTTAAATTGAAAAAAATATTACTTGGACGAAGGTGACCAGTAAACTGTTTTGAGATCCCTATAAATTAGTCCCTATAAATAATAGATAATTAGTATTTTGAAAATTTTAAAGAAAATGTCATATATAAAATTACTTTTTTATATAGTTCAAAGAACTGTTGAATTTGTTTTTGGACATACTTTTTATCATAGGTAAAATAACAATTGTTTTCCCAATCAGCAAGTATACCCCATGACTTAAAAACACATTTCTGTTTTTCTATTTCTTTTGCGGCATATTTTCTAGCTAAAAAATATTTATCCATTCATATTAATTTTTTTGAAATTTCAATATTAACCAAATATTTTTTTAATTTCATAATTTTATTGAAAGTCATAATTTCTCACCACTTTTCCGTACTTCTAATGGGCCAAATTTTTTCCATTTGTTTCCGTGAATCTTTTCAGCTTTCAACTCAATGGGTAAACCATGACAATCCCATCCCGGTATATAATTAACTTTTTGTCCATTTACAAGTTTAGAACGTATAGTAATATCCTTAAGTATCTGTACAAAACAATAAATAAATTATTCAAGAAATCAAATACAGTTTATAAAGTTACTACTTTATTTATGGCATGGCCCATATGTGCTGAGCCATTAGCATAAGGTGGTCCATCATGTAAAATATACTCTTCATTATTTAAATGTTGCCTTTGCCAAGAATACAGTTCAGAAAATCCACATGTCTAAAAAAATGATAATTTTATACTTCGTAGGTAAGTACTACAACAGCAATTATTTGAGATTTACCTTAAAAATATGGCTATCTCTTTGAATAGTTTGATCAGCATTCAACCGACTTTTAAATTTTGTGACTGGCAAGAATATAGATTTCTTTAAACGTGTTGTGTCATCAGAATAAAAGCGTTTAACTGAATGAAAACGAGATAGATATTTGGTAACAGTATACATGATAACTGCTGTCTGTTCTTTAATTTAAGTAATAGAATTTATCAACATTTAATAGACATCGTACAATATTCTATATACATATTTATTATTTAGTGCTCAATAAAAGCAAATTATACTATTGTAAATATAGAAAGAATATTTTAGAATAGGTACCAGAAAAGTACATTTTTGGAAACTTATTAGGAAAACATTTTTACTCTCTAGTCTCTGAGCAGTTAGCGGTCGACTCTACGAGCCGGATCGCATGATAAGTGTTATCATAAGCACGTGTTATTTTAATATTTTTTTTATAATAGGTATCCATTGTATCATATATTCATATGTTCACAGAATAATACAATATAATAATACATTAATACGTCATAATAATTAATATGGTCTTGCTCGATGTATATTTGTAGGTTTATGATCTAAGGTGTTATGTTATTATAATAATTAAGATTAAAATGTGATACATGTTATAACGAGAATATAAATCACGGACTAACTTAGAATTTAGATCATATACTACCTACCTAGTCAGTGTCAACTGGACCAATATACTATTATAATATCTTAATAATGTCATGGATATATTATATTATTTCGTGGTATGTTCTGTGGCCACGAGCTCTTGATTACGACAGGTCCTGGGCTTCACTAAATAGCTGGTTAAAGATTAAAAATTTTTTACAAAAATAATCACAAGTTGTGCTCTGCTGTACAGTAGGTTACAAGTGGGTCACTGTAAATTGTAATGGATAGTGTTAAATTTGAATTCAATGATATAAAATCATTGTACCTATACGAAAAATGTTTCTGAGCTTAGACGGTCTGACAGTCTATAATATTAATTATAAAACTTATAAATATAGTATATTTGATGATGTTAAAGTGTTTAAAGTAATTTATTTTGCTATTAGAAATTAATACTACAGTAGGTAGGTTAACTTCATTTTTCATAAAAGAATTAGGTACATCTGAAAGTTTCATTGTGTGTAAAAAATATTATAATAGTATACACTAACATTTTCATACAGCCATGAGTACTATTTTTAATTTACAACAAAATGACTAAAATCCCATCATTATATTTTCATTATTATAAGTTTATAACTGACTTTTTTAAATACCTACCTACATTTTTAAAGACGACCATCTTTTTTACCGATTAATCATTCATTAATAACCTAATTGTTGTGAAAATGTTTTTCTGTTCAAGAATCTGGGATAGCAGACTGCGGTTGCCATCTCTTACCTTTATTATTTTAGATTCTGAATGAAACGACGATTTAAAATATTATAAAATAAAAATAATTATCAAAAGTAAATGTAGGGACTCAAAGTAAAAAAAAAAATCCGTTATCAAAGGTACCTTAAATACATATTTAAACATAATAAGGTACACACTACAGAACTACACCATTATGTGACATTTTAAGTTCTTAATTCTTATATAGTTTATAATATTATCAAAATGTTATAGAAAATAACCTAAATTAATTAACTAAAAAAAAATTATTTTAGTTGTTTAATTTTACAGAATTATTCATAGGTTAGGTTAGGTTAGGTTATCGCAGTAGGTATTATAAAACACAATATTATATTATTAGTATAAAGTATAAATTTGTAATTAAATATTAATGATTATGGCATTTGCACTGAATGTTCATATTAGCAAGTTCTATGCACTTTAACATTTCATAATATTGCGACCCTTTTTAAAATATTTACAGGCATAAGAATATAAGATAATAACTAAAAAGTTTTATTTGTTTCTTTTAATTTTTGTCGATAAAATTTTATTCGTTGGGTCAAAAATGTTGTAAATTTAATACAAAACTCCTTATATATTGTTACAATGACGGTTGAAAAATATAAAAATACATAATTCCAATTTTTTTTTTAAAACATTTAATATTCGAATCTTGACAAAATACGTAAAAATCACGAATATTTTAATTTTTTTTTTTTTTCAGTTTTTTTTTCTATGTCTATCCGCCGCAGCATGTTGGCTCAGTTTGGTATCTATTGTTTTACACCGGTGATGACTATTTTTGACTTACATAAAAGCACAAGGCTGGACCGTATCCAGCTCTCCGAGGTTCAAAAATGTGCCGAGGCGACTGTATCAACTATCAAGCCCGTTCAATTACCGATTTTCACTGGCCATGAGAGATTTCTAGACACTCACACAGTCACCTCGACTTTCAAACATACCCGCTTTCGAAAAGAGACCGCCAAATCGCGATGTAGGTATCTTTAATTGTGGTTTTGATAAACGTACTTGCGACTTATACACAACTCGAAGACCCTGTCTCCGAAATTGATATCCAATCTCAGCGATTTATTGACAGAGCTAACGAAGGGGGTCTGAGACATAGTCCTAGCACTCCTAGCTGCCTGAAAGCTGATATTATAATACAATTTTAGTAATACTATTAGGCACAGGGAATAGCTAAATATAAATATTAAAATAATAATAATTGATATAAAGAATAGTTATCACTATAATTCACTACAATAGTAAATTATTCTATAATAGTACTATATACACTTATCAATTATCATAATTAAAAAATACTTGGACAGGTAACATAAACGTAGGTATTATAGTAATGATTTAATAATATTCTAAAAGTAGATATAGGTAATCATTAAAAATATTTTTTTGAAATGATCCAATATTATGATTTCCAGCAACCATAATTAGGTACACAAATCTTAAATACCTAGGTAACTTGTACATAATAGTATACATGTTAAACTCATGCAAACTCAATGTATTATTGTACAAATTATTCATTTCTAGAGATTGACTGTACATTTTCCCTGAAAATTAGAAAAAAAAAATATTATAATTTATTAAATTAATGTTTTGAGGCAAACTGAGCAAGTAACTTCATAAAGTCTTATAATTGGGGTTTGGGACGTAGGTATACCATTTGTAAGTTATAATCATCAAACTAAGAGCTGAAAATAGCATTTAAATATTTCATTATGATCACTCAAATGCGCACTTTAAAATATTAAAAAAAACAAAAACTATCGAATAGTTATTTCTAAGAATACTATTTCAATATATTATAGTTTTTGAAAACATTTTAACTTCTCTATTAAATTTCACATATATTTTTTGAACAATTTTCTAATAACCGAAAAAAATGTATTATTTTGGTCAAGTGGGAGATAAGAGAGCAAATGTGAGTTCCAGTGTTTATTGCTGAAAAATTATTTTTAGTTCTATGTTAATCGTGAACAAAAATAACAACAAAACAGAAATTAACCAAAATGTCTAGGTTTTTGTCAGTGGATGCCAATCTAGATGCTATCTATATCCAGGCAAGGATGTATATATCAGCAGAAATATGCATAAAAACAAAAATAATCGGAAAACTGGAAATAAATATTTTTTTTAAAAACAGTTGGAGAAGGAAAAAAAAACACTTTCAAATTTCATAACTGAAAGTTTTGTAACATGACATACACTTCCATAGCACTCTGCTAGATTTTATGCCAAACCATAAAAATCAGTAAATGCTGTAAGTTCCCAGCCCAGCTTACAATAATACATTATTTTTTAAATTGTTAATCAATAATAATTATATTTACTCTGAACTGATAAAATCCATGTAAGAAATCGTAGGATGAGACAACGAAGATAGAAATCTTTTACCAGAATTCAAGTTTGTTCTGATCAGGCCATTATTCAATCCAACACCAGAAATTGTCAAGCCTTTGTTTAATAATGAATTTAATGAATTTAGCTGTTCAAAAAGTAAGAATTAAATAACTTGACAATGTTAAAATCTATTTATTAGGTACTTAATATATATTTATATGTTAACATCAATTTATAATATTTTAGTCCATATACATTTATATTTCAGCATATTTTAAAGTAACTAGATAGAATTATTTTTGTTTCAGTTATTTTATTTAACCAACTACTTATATTATATTACTACAAAATAAAACCATTGTACATCATACTATTTTATATTTATAAAAACTTGCCTCCGCCTTTTGTTGAATATTTTCTTGTCTAAGTACATCAATCAATTTATTGCTTTCATATAATTGGTCTTGCAAAAGTAAATTTGATTTATTTTCAATATCTTTACTTATGAACTTATTCCCTACAGCTATTAATTCAGGCAGTTCTTTTTTATAGCTAGAAAAAGTTATTTAATATTAATTTAAAATACTTAATAGTCATTCAATTCACAGTATAAATCACAAATGCAATTATCTGATATTGAATATTGATATAAAACATAATTTTATGTTCAAAATAGTGGCGTCATTTCAGTTTTCAATAGAGGGGGGGGGGAGGAAATTTTGACCAGCCAAAATGGGTAATTTAAAAAAAAAACAGCTCACTTCCATTGCAATCACACATTTACTTACATTTTGATCAAATTACTTATAAGTTTAATATTTTTTACTCTAACTGTTTCAACTTTTTTTATTAACTAAGAAATATTATACAAGGTACCAGGTATTTTATAAAAACAATTGTATAACTGTACATACAGATTAAGACCCTGTAAACTGATAACATTTTAATTTACAATATGTTATTATTATTGCTTGCTAACTGGTTTAAGTTTTGTCTATTTTTTTTTAAACTGCATTAGACATTATTTGAGAGTCTTGAACGATGTGCTCTAACTTAATTTTCTTGGCACATCTGTTTATGGCCACACCGCCCATTTATACTTTAAAGACATTAGTTCATAACAAAAAATTTATTAGAAACATGACAAAAAATTTAATTTTTATACACTAATCTAAACTTAACACAATAAAGAATACAGCACGCTATATGACAATCACAATGTTATCTTAAGTCTGAAATCAATGATAAATAATAGAGCCAATCGGTTATTTGTAAAATTTTAATGAATTTTAGATTTTAGAAATAAAACTATATAGGGTTATGATATTAATTATTATTATTGTTCTTCGTGCAGCAATTGAACATTATAATCTATTTCCTCCATACAACTCACACACACAGACACCACTTTCATGCATTTCATTGCATGCGTCTAAATATAAATATATTCCAACTATTAATTACCAACTTATTATTGTGACAACAATTTCTTAGCACACGATATAATATTTTTTCAAAATATTATAAAAATAGGCATGTTTTTTTGCTATATTAAAATATAATAATGGTTAGACAGAAGCAATCAGGTACCAACCCATCGGGCTGCTTTTAAAATCAGACAGGGGAAAATGCCCTCCTTTCCAACCCCCAAATGATGCCACTGAATCAAAATATTCAATGTTAATATTTAAAATAATAAGTTAATTATTTATTTAAGTATTAACGAATATGCGATCAAAGTTGTTTTTTATTTTTGACTGAATGTTACTGTAATAGTAACTTATGGTTTCCATAATCCAATAAATTGATGGAAAAAAAACAATGGTGCTAGCTACCTACAACCTACTATAATTACACAGTGTGTTTAAACCAATTAAAGTAGCCAATAAGTGTTGGCAAAGTGACAAGTGTGTCAATAAATAAATGCGGAATGGATTTGTTCTATATGCTACATCAAAATTAAGAAAATAATTTAAAATGTGTAAAAGCATTTAAATACTTAAGCCACCAATTTTAAATGAACTCAGCATCACTAGTAAAAATTAATTTAGAACACCGACGATAGGAAATAAAAAAGGATATTTTACTTGTAATTTGTATCATTTTTAATGTCTTCTGTAGATATTTGATGCATTTTAGCATTGTTTAGTACATCACTCAGTTGTTTTTGATTATCGCTTGCATTAGATTTTAAAATCTCAAAACCCAAATTTTCTAAATGCTTGCAACAATAGTTTCCACCATTCATTATAATCAATTCATCTAAAAGGTCTAAACAATAATTTAAATAAAACTTAAAAATTATTCAATGAGTGTAATTTACATAGTACCTCGATTTTTGGACCTTAATATTTCTATTTCTTTATAAAGTTCTTCTAACATTTGGTTGTGATTAATTTTTATGCGATTGATATCTCTTTCATACTGAGCAACCAATATTAGTGGATCAATTTTATTTAATAATTCTGTTTGTTCAATTGAAGTTTTAAGGTTCTAAAATAATATAAATATACATATTACAAATAATTATTTTTTTTATGAATATTTATTTCTGTGTTTACCTTAATTATATTACTACTAGTTGGACGAGTTGGCCTATTGATTGGTGGTAATTCTTCTTTAAATCTTGGTGAGTATTTAGTTATTTTAAAGTCCATAGTGTTTTAATAGTACTACATATTGTAAAGTTTACTAGTTTGGAGTGCAATAGATGTAATTTATAGCACATTTAAAAGCTAAAGAAGGGGTGATATGAGTTATTGATTATTTTCTACCACTACTAAAGTTTATTCCTAAGGTAACAAAATAACACGTGCAAGGGGTCAAGGTACTATAAAATAGTGATTTAAAGATTCATTATACACATGTATTTCAATTTTTTTTTCCTGGTGAGTAACATAATTGATAAAATACAATTTGACTAAAATTTATTTAGGACATAATATATACACCAATCACATATTTAGAAGTTAAAATGATAGAAACAATAAATTATTAATAATAAAAGTAGAAATTATTTCTTAAAAATAAAAGATGATAACTTTGAAACCCCTTTGGGTTTTTTTGATTTGTTTGTTGAATTGATGTCTCCGGAACTGTCATTTAAATCAGATTTTCTTTTATTGTCACTCAAGGGCTCATTTGTCTAAAACAATTTATAATTAAAAAAATATAAGATATGTTCAAACCTAATGTTAAAATAAATGTATAGAATAAAAAGTAATTTACTTGATCTAATGGCGAAAGAGTACCAATTGAAATATTAGCTTGTCCGCCACTCTTTTTTTTAAATGGATTAAAGGCTCGATCTATATCATTGGATTCATTCATCAGTTCAGATTCTTGTTTCTTTTTAATAACTGCTAAAATACTTGATGATTCTAAAACTACCAACAAATAATATTTTATTCAATTATTTAATTGTTAAGATTTTTGTTTTAGTAATATATTTAACTTTCACTTTATGTCCATACATTAAGTTAATTAAATTACGGGTAGTAATAGTCTAAATAGTTTCTGTAAAAGTAAATATACATTTTTGTTAAATGTTTTACAAAGCTTTGTTCAGAATTAATTTTAGGAATAAAATAATTTAGTTTTTGAATTTTATATCCAAACACTACAATGCTTGAACTGAGGTGAGTGGAGTAAGACCAATACTGTTAATATTATTTGACAAATGAATCATCAGATTTTAAAACAAAGATGTATATGGTTAATACTTAATAGTATATAAATTCATTTGAAATAACAAATAAAATTAAAGCCTTACCTCTATTATTGTCTTCACTATCATTTGGACTGTATTTTTCAGAAAATAAATCTTGCGATTGTTGTGAAGTAGAGTTTGTATTCTTGCTATAAATTTTAAATTAATTACTTTATAATTATGTTAAATATATTATATACAACTAAGCATGCTCACCACTATTTTTCTTCTAATAATGAATTTATCAGAAATCTTATTTTTGGAATTTTTAAAAATACCTACTTAAGACCATATTTTCAAACTCCTAAGATTTGTTACACCTATTTCATAAGGATTATTCTATGGCGATACAACTATCCATTTTCAAATGATAGCCCCTCTATCTTGTAAATTATTTTGTGGATAATTGTATTGAACATTTTGATTACCTAATTCAAAATTCAAACGAGTAATTTTCCATTAATTCGAATGTTTATGTTTGGGATAATAGAAACTAAAAATGGTCCTACAAAAATATAAAATGTATTATTTAGGGTTGGCATTTAAAAGCCCAACCGAAAAAAAAACCAGGGCTATGTTTCTGAGTTAACCTTTTCACTGCTACACTATTTATGCTCTGGAACCTAATTTTGACACCTATATGAACTAATTATTTAAGTTTAAAATAACGCGAGCCAGGGTTTCCTAAAATTAAATGGTTACTGGCAAATGATAATACTATAAATTACTGGAACATAATATTAAGCTTGGAGTAGTGAATGATATAAATGTTGAAGAAGTAATAGTACTTCTGAAGCAGTGAAGGGTTAAACACACTTGATATTTTATTTTTATAATACTATTGTTAGATTAAGTGTTTAATATAAGTATGACCATTTTAATAAATCATACATTTTGATAGATTAATATTAATGACTAAAATGTATGATCCCATCATTATAGACCCCAAATATCCTTAACTCATTAACATGGACCTATTATAATTAATACACTAAATTCAAAAATTCAAAAACTAATTGTTCAAATTTTGATCTTAATATGTCAACATTTTCTAAAAAATGATCCACTAAATAACTTAAAATAGAAAAGTGGGGATTTTCATTTGAAAAATAGCACACATTTGTCAACAGAACATTCTTTAAGTAGTATAAAAAATCTCAAGAATATGAATAACTGCATCATTGAAGAAAAAAAGGAGTTGAGCATGCTTGGTGTATCACCTTGTACAGTTTTTATTGCATATTAACCTTGTACATAAACATATTTATAAAATTATAAAGATAAAAATCAATCTTACTATTTAAATAGTTTTATTAAAATAAATAGAAATTTATTTATTTATCAATTTGTGCAGAATCTTAATCATTTAACTAACTCTATGGAATTATACATTCATTAAGATAATTGGTATTATTTGATATTGATATTTGAACTTAGTCATAAAAATTAGAAAACAGAATTTTAGAGCTCCACATTTATTTAAAAATAATGACCAAATTGTATAACTTACTTATATGAGGTCGATGGACCATCAAATAATTCTGAATATGTTACTGGTTTTGGATCATCATCTACTTTTGCTTCATTTTCTATAATAGTTGTAATTTTTGTTGCTAAACTACTATTCCCAACTCTCATAGCATATTTCAGGGCTAAATTTAAATATTGCTCAGATCTTATAAGTTTACATAACTCTAATGCTCTCATATCGTGACCACTCTTACATGCCATCTAAATAATCCAATAACAGTTGAATTAATTAATTTTGTTAGTATAAATGATTCATTATAAGTACATTTATTTAATACGTACAGCAAACAATTTTAAAAATGTAGTTTTTAATTCTTTATCATACTGTAGTCCATCTTCTTCCGGTAAAATTGATACAGCTATATTGGATCTCCAAAATTTTTCTTCTAATTCACCTTTTTCTTGATTAAGATCACACAATGGTATCTAAAACAGTGATAACAAAGTTAATATTTACATTAATTAATCAAATAATGAAAATAATAACCTGCCAGGGTATTTCATTCAAAAAAGGATGAGGTGTTGTTGAAGGATAATAAGAACCTTTGCAAAGGATGCAACGTATATCTTGACGTGCTTCACTGACTCCAATGACAAAATAATGATTTGTTGTGTCATTCCACTATAAAGTTTTGAATGATTATAAAAATTGAATATCTAAATTACTATTTCCTAGTATTGTTTATGTAAATATTACCGTATTATCTACATAACATAAAGGACTCCAATAGGATTTAATCAACATTCGTAAAGTTCCCGCAGAATCTAGAATACACAAAGATCCATAATCAGAAAAACCAACCCATCTAAGGGTTGATTTTGGAAACAGTGGCACATAACCGGAACAAATGGCTTCAACACGGCTATCAATTCTGTACACACAGTATCTCAAATTTTGTTCACCGGGTATAGCTAAATAAAAATAAAAAAACAATTTGATAAAATATTTACTACTGTATTATAAAGAAGTTGAAACATACGGGCCCCACAATGATGCACAACAACTAAACGGTCTCTGGATCCATGTATAGCTACTATAGGTCCAGGTATAGATATGATCTCTCTTTGGCCACCACCAAGAGTGAATAATCTTAATAAACGCGATACTGAAGCTACCGCAATCCAATCAGCAGTAACTGCTAATCCACATATATCATCATCATCAGGTAAATCAACAGTCCATTCACGTTTACCATCCCATGAATTTAGTAGTACACAAACCAATTTGCTGTTTAAATTGTCATTATTAATTTAATGTTCATTTAAGGTAAGTATTGTACATAATTTTTTTAAATACCTAGGTGTATTATCTTGAGTTTCACAACCTAAAACCAATGCTTCTTGACACATAGCAGCAATAGTATGCCCTAAGACATTTTTGATACGAAAAGCATGATGGATAGTGTTATCATGAAAATCTACATCAATAACATTTTCATCAGCAGTGTTAGTTTGACGAGCATAACCAACATCGTTGAAAACCTTAAACATTTATAAGGTATTTAAGTTAATACGCAAATAAATAAAATTAACTTATAACTTAATATTTATAATAAGTTAAATACAATTAAATGATTACCATGAAGCGCCTTTGTAGATGAACAGGTGTTGAACAAGGTTGAAATGGACTTTGTAGATCCACAGTGAAACCAGCAGTAGGAGGAATATATTTAGAAGACAAATTGCTGTTATCGTCATCAATTTCTAAACCGTCAACATCATTTAATGATACACCTCTTTGCTTATTAAGTTCAACTTCAACATCGTGTTTTATTTGCTCTAATGATATAACATTATCAATAGACTCTTCATCTGTCATTAATATGTTTTCCTTGTCATTAGTCTAAAAGAAGAATTGAGTGGTAATTTTTAGTAATTTATAATGGGGTTCACCACTTACAGGATTGTATCATGACAAGACACTTAGGTACGTAAATACTCATTTCAATCATAAAATACAAATAAGCTATTGATCATTTATGTTGATACCATTAAATATTAATAATAATTTAATAAAATGATCAATTGCTAGTAAAATAGATTAAATATTACCTAAACTTACTGTATCTATACTAAAATCATCTGATCTAGCATTTTCAACCAAACCTAATTGACCATGATCATCACAATAGGCTAATGTGTGTTCATCATTTTTAGGGCACCAGACTAAACTTCTTATAGAATATCGTTCCTTACACTCCGCATGTAATACAATTACTTGAGATGATACATTCCATACCAAAATAAATCCTGTATTTGTTCCAGCAGCTATATATCTGCCACATTTTGACCAACTCATAACAGTGATCTCCTAAAATAACATTAAATCATCACATTGTGAAAGAATATCAGGCTATAGCAATTGATAATTTTTATTTTTAATTGAACCTCATTCAAATAAAATTATAAAATAAAAAAGTATTTGAATATAATTACTTGTTCTGATAATCGGTAGTCATGTAATGTGTAAAGTTCTCTCCATAAACCACTTTGGAACAATTTTATTTCTTTACCAAAAGGTATAGCTAGTAAGTTTCCATTTATAGGATCCCACGCAGGTGTACATTTGATCTTGGAATGCTGAAATGCATTGCTTACTGGTATCACACTTGTCCATTCTTTTACAACAGATTTGTTTTCTATGCTCCATATTTTTACAGTTCCGTCACAACTTGATGACACCTGCAGCCATTTAAGATATTATTAATTAAAAGTGTATATGATTGGAAATTTTTTTATTTATTTTTTTACCAAAAACTTAGCTAATGCATCAAATTTAATAGATAAAATTGGACTTTTGTGACCATTAAAATTCAATACATTTTTGGTTTCTTTATTCACAACTTGAATAGATGAATCACTGAAATAAAAATATTTATATATCTATTATTACTTGTTTTATTTTATATTATATACATTACCATCCACCAGCAGCAATTAGTTTGCCATCCTTAGATGAATCTAAACAACAAACTGGAGCAGTAAATCGAGTTAATGTATCTATTAATTCTGCACTTGGAAATGTGTAGACTTGAAGTGTATGATGATCATCGCCAACATATAGCACATCTCCCTTAAAATAATTTGGATTTACAATTGCATAAAAATGTTAGATGAAAGTAAAGAAAACAGTGTTTTTAAATTGATATTACTGATTGATGTACGGCAAATGCTTCACTGCCAACACATTTTTCAATAGGATCGCTATCTTCAATACCATCCCATATTCTTAAGTCTCCATCCTGACCACAAGTAATCAAATATCTGTCAAATTAATATAAATTATTTTTATTTTTATGATAGTAAAAAATCAGTTGACAAGTTGTTTTAATGTAACTTTGTTCAGCTATTCCTCTAAAAGTAAAGAATTATACCTTCGTGTAGGTTCTTATACATTTTATTTAATTAGGTACAATAACATTCTTCGTGTAATCATGTTAATCTTACCGTCCATCTTCCGAGTAACATACGTCAGTGTGCCCTTCTACATGGGCATATCGTGGATAATTTAACTCTTTAGTTTCAGACATAGCTGTAAGTCTTATTGCAATATCAGTTAAAGAAAAACATTAAAGTATTAAATTGAATAGCTAAACGCTAAAGAAAAATAATTGTTAGTTTAAAAATTCATTAATAAATAATATATTATTTACTATTTCTATAATTTTGACTTGTGACGATTAACTGAAGATTGCGGAACAGACAACAGCTTGACAGATCTCCTGAAATATGAAGTCTAAAAAGTGAAGATAAAATAACAACGGTCGATAAATTGATAAAATTAAATTGGCGGCAAACTAAATACATTTTATAACATAACCTATGAAATATATGAAAGTAATTAAATAAATAATTATGTGTATTGAAATTATTTGAATTATACTATAGTACTGTTTAAAGTAAAAATATAACAATTACATAATCAAAGTCATTGGTCCAATCCAAAATTCAAATTTTCTAATTATTATTATTTTTGATACGTAAAACTATGAAACTAACCTCACTTTTATATTGACCGCCAAAAAGTCAAGTTCACAAATATATTTATGATAGTTTTCGCATCTGGTGTTCTACTGTTCTGGACTTCTGGTAATACATTCTATAAACTAAATATTTTTCTTTTATTATTTAAAAAAATATAAAGGCCATTTATTACGTTTTTGATGAAGTTTGTATAACATTGTTCAAACATGAACTCCAATAATAATAACAACGATGGAATTTGTTTTTCAACATTTGGTACAAATGAATATTGTTCAAAATATAATGGTAAATATCATATAGGACAACATTATTATGATTTTTTCATTTTTTGGTAATTTTTATTAAGCGGAAGTAATGAATTAATAGATAGCTCCTCACTCGAGATAAGACTAAAACTTAATCAACTTAGGTAACTACCTATATTATTAGTTATCTATATACTTACATATTAAACTGCTCGCGGTTACAGGGTATAGTAATATAGTATATTTATTTAGTAAACCATACTGCTTCCTAATTTAATTCTTTCATTTTTTTTTACAAATTGAATTGCAGAAAATAAAAATATTTTGATTTAATTTCTGATTTTGAGCAAGGGCTTAAACGCACAACTCCCTCCTCACCGCCGAAAAAATCCTGACTACTGCACTGTTATGAGTACTTACTATCCAACAACCTAAAAATAATACAATTTATTTTTTAGTGCTATCGAATATCGATAATTCGATAATAATGCTTTGATCGCTTCCGTCCTCTTTCCAGTTTGGTATTTTTCACAAATAGTAGATTAGATCCCGAATTGTATGTATTTTTTTCTGTATGCAAATACTATTTAATATAAATTAATATTTTTAGTAAAAAAATATTGATAAGTACCCATAGTAGAGATCTGGGGATTTTGGCTCCACTTCTACTGGGAAGAATTACAAGGAATTTGAGAACGCTTAGCCCTTATAGTACAACCAATTTCCTTGTACATTTTTGGGTTCTGAGAAAAGCGATATAAATGTAATGAAAAATGTATTTTAATTTTAAATTAATAGCTGACATCTGTAGGTAAACACGAAAATTAGTTGATAAAATGCTTAAAATTTCTTATTACTAATGTTTATTTATTTAGGATTTACTTTTATTTTTTACCTGTAGGCTGTAATTGATAGTGTATATATTCTGCATAACATATTATGAATTAATTTTGAAATATTATTTACACTATATAGTATTTTCACCTCTTCAGTAAAAGGAACATATAGATATTCTACAATACGATCATACTAATAAGTATGATTAAAAAAGTAATGTTTACAATTCGAACAATATTACCTTTTATTCGGGAAATATAACATTCCGGTAAAAGAGTTCGGGAAAGGATATTGCGGTCAAAGTACTATTATGGTAATATTCCATTAGGGAAAATCACCACTCATGAAATTTCCCGTTCAGGAATTTTGATTTGGGAAAAATTCCGATATCTAATGTAGATAATTATACATATAGTAAGTATTCAGTAGGTACCTCATTATGATAAATATTAAATGGACAGTTTGAACAAATACCTAGGTATAAATGTATAATATAGCACCCATTTTAACGTTTCGTAGGTATTAGTAAAAAAAACAAACTATTAGTGAATCAGTAAATGTTAAATAATATTTGTGTACTTGTATCTATGTCAGGGTTGTGAACAACTAGATAAATAAAAAAACTAAAATACACTAGTAAAAATGCGTTAAGACCCTATAGAGTTTATTTTGTAAATAAGTCCCTAAAATATGAGACGAAAACATGCAAAATAACAATGTTACATTATAAAATAGTTGGGTACCTAAACCTATCAAAGTATTAACTATAGGTTATACTTATATATATTAGTGTATAACTTCAGTGGCGTACTTACCGGAGGTGGGGGGAGTGTACTGGGGTACTTGACTCAACCCCCTAGAACCCAAAAAAAGGATAACTAAAGATATTGAAATTTTAATTTGATATAATATGATAATACAATTTAGATATTAATACAAAGACGTTAAGTATAACATTAAATAAATAACAATTTTCTATTCTAAATATTAAATACCTATAAGATGTTTTAATTAAAAATTGTTGGACCCCCCCCCCCCAAAAAAAAAAAAAAAAAAAATAAAACAATATATTACACAGTAACTCACTTACCTTTATAGTTTATACTCTATTCAGAAAAAGAGAGGTACTGGGCAGCCGACTTGCTCGCATGGGCGTGGATCGCTTCGCTCGCTAGCGTTGATGGTAGAAGCATTTGTGAAAAAAACTGGTTGTCGCCAGGTTCCCAGGTACCTTTTTAATTCTGAATAGAGTATGATATACAGTTGAAATATTGTTTTGCACTGTTAAATATTATTATTTGATTTTACAAATATCTGATTGAATCTATTGAACCTATATTATAAGTTATAACTTATTGAGTTACTGTGTACCTTTAGGTCTCAAGTCTTAATCATATAGGTAATAGGTACATACGTATAGTATGTACAGAACTACAGTACCTAGTACCTACACATAATAGTATTCCTATTGAATACTTGAATACTGGATGGCGCAGGGATTGCATATTTGTTTTTGTAAATGGTTTATTTGTAAATTGTAGCCTGCACGTATCTATATTATTATAATATTAAATAAATAAATGTTTCATTTAAATTTAAATACTTATAACATTTTAAAGGTAATGCAAATGAAGATATGAATTCATCAACTTGTGATAACCAATTGTATCCAGTAAATAAATTGCGTGAGTCGTCAGCAATATTAATTTAGAAATTGATATTTAGTTTAAACTAGTTTAAGAATAGTCCAAGAGTTGAGTATGAGGAGATATTTGTTGAAACGTTTTTTTTTATAAAAATTCAAACATGTAAATTTAATAATCAATTCAATTTTATTAAATGAAAATGAAAATAATTATTTTTGGTTGATCATTTTTAGCAGAAAAATATAGACATATATTTTCAAATTATACGTACTTCAATAAAATACAAACAAAAGCAATCGACGCTATTTTCAACACTGGTATGTTCCTACTATTATTTTAGTTGTAAGGTATCTAACTATACAGTGGCGCTCAGACAAGTAAGCAAATACTGTAACTGCATGTGCTCCAGGAGGATGTACGATTTGATGTACGCTTACTATTGGATATAATTTTCTGTATAGTATGTTTCGTAATTAAGGCTAATAAAGCTATTCTATATAAATGTAAAATTTTTGTGTGAGTACCTAACTGCTATTATATTATATTAGATTCAAAGTGTATGGTTGAAGTTTATATTCTAAATTTTAAAAAATGTTGCTGATATGAGTATAATTTTTTCCATACATAATATTATGTATTAATAATAAAGGCAAGTTGCGTGTGTGTGCGTGTGTAAGCAATCCATAACTAAGTCAACCGTACCATGCTATTTTGAGATTTGGTTCATAAGTAAAGCTGTAGGTACCTAAGATTCTAAGAATATAAGTCTCGGAGCAATTATTTTGGAATTTGAAGAGTGTCTCACGTTGGGAAATAACGCTTGGTAGTGCGGGTACATTAATTTTCTATGTTAGATGTGTAATCAAAAGTGGTTAGAGCAACTTGATTGTAATTTCCTATTTTAACAATAAATATGTAAATGATTTATATGATTTACAAAGGTAGGTATAAATCCTGCTCAATAATTAATACAAAGTGAAATGTATGAAACATAATACGACTAATATTTATCAATTATAATTGTGTTTATATTCAAGATAAGTCAGTCGTTGTGTCTTCACCAACTGGATCCGGAAAAACAGTTATTTTTGAATTAGCTATAATACGTTTTTTAGAAACGCTCGACAAGTTTTCTTATAATTTACAAAACTTTAAAATAATTTACGGTAAATTTATGTATTTATTTATTATGTTTTTTATTTTGTATACGTTTAGTTTACCTATATATTGTAAATTATAATATATAAAATAGATATGTATTCAAACTCTACATATTATATATTTGCATGTATTTATATGTTTATGTGGTTATAACATAACTATTTAAATATAACAAAGTTGATTATTACTTATTTGTGATTAGTGGCTCCAATAAAAGCATTGTGTTCCGAACGTTATGAAGATTGGAAAAATAAATTTACAGTTCATGGACTTAAATGTATTGAAATAACTGGAGATTCGGAAGTTGCAGATTATGTATCTTTAATAAATAATCATCAGTTAATAATAACTACTCCGGAAAAATGGGATTCATTGACGAAAAAATGTAAAGAATTTAAGTATCAATTGTACATGGTCAAACTTTTCTTGATCGACGAGGTAGGTCATTATCGAATTATATTATTAAATTCTTAATTAAACTTCATGCATTTCAAAGGTTCATTTAATAAACGATGGGACTCGTGGTGCAACATTAGAAACTATTGTCAGTCGCATAAAACTAATTCCAAAAGTTGTAAATACATTTATATTATATAAAAACATACGTAGAAATAAACAAAATAGTAATTTTATTTTGTTTTTTTCAACAGACAAAAATAAATGATTTTACATTACGTTTTGTGGCTGTATCTGCTACAGTGACAAATATTGAAGATATTGCAAAATGGTTATCTAATGATCAAAATTATCCCGCCCATTACTTGAAGTATACATACTTTATATGATACAATCACATTTTATAAACATTTTTAAATGCGAATTATTTTATTATATTTTTATTATTTTATAATACTCAATATTTCACAGAAGTACGGAAGACGAAAGACCTGTGAAATTACAAAAAATTGTATTAGGTTATAACTATAAGACAAGTAGTTTCAAATTTGACTTTGATCTAACCTATAAACTTAAACCTTTAATAAGACAGTATTCAAATGGGCGGCCAACTTTAGTAAGGAAATACTTACCATATAAATCCAATATATAAACTTTATTTTTAGGTTAAATTCTAACATTAAAAATAAATCATAGATATTTTGTTCTACAAGGAAAAGCGTAGAGTTTACTTGTAGTATTTTAGTGAAAGACACAACAATTGCAATACCTGACGACAAACAAAGTTATATCAACGAATTTTCGAAAGAAATTAATAACAATAAAATTAAAGGTATACTAAAATTATTATGGTTTATAAATTTGCATTTGCAGTATTTCTTAAACCTTGTTTTTAAAATAAAAAAAATAATTAAAATTCATTGAATGTGTATCTTCTTTTTTCCTTTAGGTATCTTTTTGATATTTTTACTAATACTTTAGTATTTTATACATTGGGAGTTTGGATTATAAATTAATAATTAAAATACATTTTACATGTTATATAAATATTAAACTACTAGTATGTATAGATTTTAGTTATATATTACGAATACGGAATATCAATTATTGTGATTAATGTTACTTCAAAAAAAAAATGTTTATTGGAATTTTAACCATTAGACTTAAAAGAAATAATACAGTTTTAGTAAACCTGTATAGAATACTAAATAATAATAAATATTAAAAATTATAATGTGTATAATATAAAGTATTATTGTTTACCTAGACTGTATATATTTTGTAGAAATGTTTAGATTCGGCATTGGTTTTCATCACGCTGGCATGTCTATTAATGAAAGAAGAGTTGTAGAAAATTTGTTTCGTAATAGATGCTTAAACATACTTATCGCTACTAGTACTTTAGGTATATTGATACTCATAAACTAGCCAACGAATAATTTTAGAAATCTTATAAATTAATATTGAATTTATTATAATTTACTTTAGCAATGGGAGTTAATTTACCAGCACATTTAGTTATTATAAAATCTACTGAATATTATTCGTTTAATGGCTATAAAGAATACAACGAATGTCAAATATTACAAATGGTTGGAAGAGCTGGAAGACCTCAATTTGATAGTACTGCTACTGTTATCATTATGACGAAAGCATCAATGAAGGTATGATACAATAATTTATAAGTGAGTACTCTTCTTAAATAGTGCAGTGTATAGATTGTTATTATTGAAATTACTTAAAGTGTAACATAATTTGACAAGTACCTTATTACTTTTAATTTAAGTCGATAAAGAAATGTTTCAAAAAGTTAAAACTTTTTGTAATAATGAGTAATTTATAGTCGACAAGACACAAATGGATCACCATCATCGTATGGCTTATATATAATATATAATATTAAATATAATTATTATATTTTATGAAACTTATACCTCTGCTATAGCCGCCTTCGCATCCACTATTTTGTCTTGGCGTGATCCATATTAAAGTACGTTTGGTAACGTAATCATATTTTGTGAAAGACTGATTAATATTAGAGCGTGTTCAAAATAAATTGTTGTCCTAAGCTTCCTCCATTCTTAAGATTAATCTTCCTCACAAATTATTCCCTTATTTGCAATGCCCTTAAAATGTTTACTTTTTTTCTCGGTGCCTTGGCGCCTATTCCAACTTTATTTATTTCCCTCCTTAATGATTCAATGGATGATCCTTTTTCTAGATCTCTTACAGTTCTTATCTTTTCCTATAACTCTAGAATACAACCTAATAATAGCATGGACATAATAATTCCTTTCATAGAATGCTGCTTCTGGCAGATAATGTAGGTATATATTAAATTTTAATTTTGTTCCGAGAATCTTATTCTTTGTTTTAAATTTTAATTTCTAAATCTATCTGTTACTCTACAGTATTATTTCTAAATTTAGTTTGTGATTTTTAAAAGCACCTTGTTGACATTTCTGTCTAGCGTAAATTATAAAAAATAAAAATAAATATTTACTTGGCAATGAAGGCATAAACTGAGAGTCTGTCATTAGATATTCATAGTTCATTCTTAATAAAAATTCAAGATATAAAATCCATTTAAATTTTAAAGAATGGTTGTAAACATAAATTGTCAAACAATTATTTGTAATTTATTAAGGTTGTACATGCAAAAACAGTGAAACAACTCAAACATCTTTATATTACATATTACGGCTATTATAAGCATTTATTCATTTTATACAGTTATACAAAATAGTATGCTTTAAAATTAACAATAGAAAAACAAATTTAACAATTTAAAACAGCATAGTATATAATAGTATATACCCATTAATTAAAAAATATTCAAAAGTACTTAAAATATCTGCCTATATACCTGGTACCTACGTAACATACATTGTTATGTAAATAAAATGTGTAGTGTGTATACATGGTGGATACATTCTCTAAATTGTGTACAATAATGAGGGGTCAGTAATTTTAAGATAAATTTTGAAGTTTATTAAATACAAACAAATATAACAATAATATTTTTTTTCAATTACGTTATATTTACGTATAAAAGGTACTAAGATACTTTAGTATCTAATACAGTACTATGGGTAATTATATAGTTGTGCCGATGATATATGTTCATAGTTTGCATGATTTTTTTAATTCTGGAAAATATTTAAACAAGACAATACAAATTACTCATTAAACTGTTCTATCTTCTCTGAATAGAATTTGATTCAGTATTGCCAAAAGGACTAGCATTATCTTGGAAGGTGATTTTTGGTACAAAACCACTTTCTCCATCAACGTAGTATGTGACTGTCATGAGTCTACCATCCGGAAGATATACAAAGTACGATCCTTCTATGCGACCCGTATCTTTGCCAACTTCGTTTTGTCCGTAGTAATTTCCACTTGGTTTATCTTCCACTTTGTATTGGTATTCGTACTTGAAATAATTAAATATTTGTAAATATAAGAAAAATTGGGGGAGATCAAAATATTAGGTCATTATTCTTAAGGTTGTTACTCAAAACTTTTTTTCTATACTTTCATCTATCACAATTCACAATGAAAATACGTTTTCGTACTTCTAATATTTTTAAAAATATTAAGTAAGCTTTTTTATTTTTTTATTTTTTTAAGTGTGGTATTGGCATGATAACTTATGTATGGTGGAATAGAATTGCGTGAGATTTCTCTTCCCCCCCCAAGTAACATCATATACACCATAGAGCCTATTTTTTCTAAAATACAATGTATTTAAGATAAATAGTATTATCCATAGATTTTCGTGTTAGGTAAATTTAAAGTTTTATTTGTGAATCCAATATTATATAAAAACAAAAGTAAGATGTTATATATTGGAGTTGAATATGTTTAATAAGTAGTTTTTATTGCACACTAGTAGAAATACTCAATTTACTATAAAAGAGAAAATAATGAGCACTTAGATATTTATCTTCCCCGAATAATGTATCTATATATTTATAAGGTAAGGACTAAGGGACTAAATACTTAACTATAGTCAGATGAATAAATAGGTATTATAAAGTATTTATAATTAGTATAATTAGTGTTAGCGTGTAACGGTTGTAGGTACAATACTACAATAGTACTTATATTTTATTTAGACAAGTCAAAGTACCTACCTATGAACCTATGTGTCAAAATGGGATTTTATGTTGAAAAGTCTTAATTGTATTTTAAAATAATAATAATGCATTCCAAATATGTTGCGGGGCGTTTTAATTTACTTATAAAAAAAGTTTTAAACTTTCACTAATATTTTATATCAGGTACATATAAAATATTGATTAAATATTAAAATGTAGCCTTTTATTTAATATGTATAATTATTACTAAAATAAAATGTTCTTGCCTATTTTAAAATGTAACTACCTACCATTTATGTATTGTAAAATAATACATGTCCATAATAATTAATTCATTAATTAATTGCGGATGTCTATTGTTATGACTTAATGAGATTAGGAGACATAAAAAAATGTAATGAGGTACGAAATAATATTATTGCTATTTGTTATATCATGTGTTTTAATGTATTCATTGTTAAGTCAATTATAATAACCTATTATTAAAAATTATAATAAAACAAAAATGTATATATGTATACAAAATTCAACGCAATTTAAATTATACTATACCTACTTCATAAAAAATAAATATACATATATATTTAAATTATATTATTTTAGATGTTCTAAGACTAATTGATAATATATAAAGCTAAACGAAATTATTGTTTGAAACTAATCTAAATATTAAAACGTATATATAATATATTTAAGCTCCTGAGAATGTATGTATATCTTTTAATAAAATAGATACAGTAGAATAGTTTAAACATTTGTAAACAGTACTTAAGAAGTTTTTAATCTGTGTTTGGTTTCTTTATTGGACTGATTAATTTCAGGCAGATAATTTTGCTGTTTAAAAAATCTTCATTTACTTTGGTGGATAACCCTAGCTTCACTCTGGATTATTTTTAAAATGTAAAGATTTATCATTGCTTTTAAATTTAAAACATTTTCGACAGTGGTTTATTGATATTCTATCTCATAGTTTCTATATATTTAAACAACCATTTGTGAACTTTATTGTTTTCTTAAAAACCTTATAAAGATATCCCATAATAAGTATGAAATTGTTGTTGGATACAATGTTAAAACTAAAAACAAAGTATTAAATTATTTAATATTTCTTTAATTTCTATGAATATTTGAATGAAAAATAATTAAATTAGAATAATATTAGTTTGAATTGTATTTTATATTTTTTGTTACATTAATGTTGTTTACTATAGTTGTGAGTATTTTGAATATGAAATGTTAAGTGGTTGAATTAAAATTAATCTATTTAGTACTTACTGGTTCTGGTTTTTCTGAAGTTTTAGTCATGGAGTCCCCTTGAGGACGACCTTGGATCAGCAATATCGATGCAAATAAAACGAAACAGAATAATCCTTCTTTTACAAACATCATATTTATGTATTTTCGTTTATATAATTATATATACTGCACTTTTAAATATTTTAAAATTAAAATAAAAACGTAATATCTTACAACACTATAGGTAAAAAAATTTAAACTTTTACAGTAGGTACAGCCTATATGTTTACAGCGATATCAAATTTTTGTAATTGATTTCATACCGACTTGGGTCTCCTTTAAATATAAACCTCTCCCTTTTTATTCCCCCCCTAGAGTTTATAGTAAAATGTTGCTCCGCCTTGAAAGGAAAGTACGGTTGCAAGTAAAAAAAATGTTAAAACATTTACTCCAATATATTAATGTTTTATGTACTTGGAAATGAAACATTATTTTTAAATAACAGTGCATTTTAACTCGCTTTGTATGAAGTATTGTTTTTATTATATCAATTAATAATAAATATAAATAAAAAAAATTACTCATTAAAATTTATATCAATTAATAATAAATATAAATAAAAAACATTACTCATTAAAATACAAATTTAATACAATATTCCTGATTTTATTTTTAAAAAGTTTGAAGTTTGTCATTTGAGATTTTTTTCTAGATCTAAAAAAACCAAAAGTTTTACAAAGCATGTTTTTAGACCTCATAAAAATAATTTTAGGCCATATTAGGTTTATTTAGTACTTTAAATTGTTAATTTTTTTTATTTAAATTTTTATCCCTCGTCTACACAAACGTTTTAGAGCCAAGAAAATATTTTAATTAGTGGTGTTTTTAGCCACACTCAGTCATCTTGAAAATGAAGATTTACCTGCAGTTTACAAAATATATGTATTTCATTTTAAAATTGTAAACAGAGTTTTTATTTTAGTAGTTTTATAAATTATTAAGATATTTATAGACTCATTGGTGGAACTAGGATTTTAGGGGCCCGTGGCATAAAATCTTCTGGGGCCCCTTAGATGTTTAAAATAAATAAAACATAACTCTTCACTATTTTAGTATTTTATGTTAAAATTTATTTCAAAATATCAAAATAATAAGGTTTTGTTGAATAGGCTAGGGCCCTCATCAATTGCCCACCTTGCCTACCCGGTAGGTATTTACTCTACTAATAGAATTACAATATTTAAATATTTAAAATACACTAGAATTTATATTAGTTAAATTAGGTAATAAGAAATTATTCAGCAATCAAAATTATCGGATACCTTGATTGTGCCCTCGTTATCCCTGTAAGATGTATCTTCAATACATATAGACATAAAGTATAAACTACTTAATAACCGATCCCGAGTTTTGCATTTCATTGATTTTGTAGTACATTACAGTATATAATATGAATCTAATATGAATTTACTTTTAAACGCTTCAAAAACGGAAGCCTAACATTTTTCTTTTTAAAAACATTTGACATTGTTTATATGAACCTATATTATTTACTACCTAGGTACTTAAATATTTCTTTGATACACGTATATTTGTAAAAGCTGACTGTATGGGTCAAATTCATTATTGTATAGTCTGTATTTACTATTTACTTTATTCAGTCCAAATCTTATTTAATGTGCAATTAACGTAATCCATTATCTGTGTCCATACACTAAGAATGAATGAGTGATTGCTCTTTAGCGTTGGATATTACGTTATGCTTTCTTCGCATTGTCGAATCCACACGCAATGTTAACCTTTGAACTCAACGCGCAACCAACATTGCAAACAAGCTCCTAAGTAATAATTACATAGGCTCGCCGTTCTTTTTAAATACACTAACAAAATAGGTAGCCTTCTTGACAAAAAACTGTCTGTCCGGAAATATTTAAGTGAATATAATTTTTAAATTCCACCACAACCTTATAATTTTGAAGTTAATATTTTCTTACAAGCAGCAGAAATCTAGTATTTTAAAATTAAACGTTTTACGTTTTTAACACCCAAGTATTAAAGCTTAAACAAACTAATACGATTTTATTCAAACAGAAATAATATTTGACTTTGAGTTTATTTTTTTACAAAGATTAAATCAATATTTTTGTTAATATTCATACATTTTGGTAAAAATGTATTGGACTTGGCAGACTTAGTCATTTATAGTAATTGGTTTAGTTATTATATAAAAGCAATAAAAGTATAAAATTGATCGTTTAAGCTTATAAGTTTGAATTCATTTATGAAACAATAAATAAACTTAAACGCCCCTATAGTTTATACTAAGAAGTAAGAACTTGTCTCAAAGCTTTCACGTGTGAAAATATTATGGTCGACATATTGTCAAAAAAATGAGTAATTACTGTAAAGGAATGATTTATGTAATAAACATAATAAAATAACCGGGAGCTATATACATTTTGAATTATCATGCATTATAAAAGCAAAGTTCAACTTTATTATTCCTTAGCCTGATCTTTTAAAGATGTCATAACTCATAATAAAACAACAAATAACACTTGTACACAAACGTCTAACACTCTCTTAAATTGTATTACGCCACGGCATTAACTTGATGAATTTGAAGTGCTGGAATATTGTTATAAATTATAATGATATTAAACTGTGGACGTTCAGTTTTTGGAGTGTGCCCTTATAGAGCTTATGTTTAAGTTTTTAGCGTTGATAGATAGTCCAACCAATCTCTTATTATTTACGTTTTGTTGTAGGTATGCTGAAATAAAAACTGTATAATTGAATAGTTTGTCTGATAGTTGTAACAGCATAAGAGGTTTAAGAATGTAAAATAGTGAGTTTACTATGGAATAATATATTAATATTCTATAGAATATATTTTGTATTTATCTTGTATCTCTGTAAAATCAAAGTATACAAATCACTCTGTGTCTCTGTATGCGATCTACTTTATATGTAGATTCTATACTACTGTAGGGTCTTTTATACTCTTATATTGTGTGACAAAACTGGAGAAGAATTACGGCGTATACATTTCTTATGCAATCCCTGCCAGTTTTATTTTCTTATATTTAAAATATCTATTATTTTAGAATAATATCCGGAATTAAAAAAAATTCAATTTATTTTATATCTAATATAGATTGCATGTATTTACTGTTTAATCCCAGTCATATTATTGGAAAGTTCTCAACAGTGCATTATAGACCTATAGGTAATAGTGTTAACTAATAACTATTATAATTTATAACATATATTATAGTATGGTTTACGATTTTTTCTTTAATGACAAAACATTGTTGTATATCAATATTTAATGTATTTAAATACATTACACGTATTCATAGGTGTATGTAATTATTTTAAATTACACTTTATTGTGTAAATATTGTAGCAATTTATACATGCAATAAGAGACGGGATCACGTACATTCAACAATTTAAACATACCTACATGGAACGTTTGCTGATTCATTCATTATTTTCTACTCTTTTGTGATCGGTAACTTGTATCTAGTAGTAGGATAAAAAGGACGAAAAACGTTCCATTGTCTACTCTATAATATACTGTGCAAACAATATGTAATCACTGGCTATATTACATATTACATTTGTAAGCTATTGGTCTCATATTATATGTTGTATAGATTCCGCCGCATTAGGAAATGGTCCAAGAAAATAAGTCTGGACTCCGGGGCATTGGTATTGCGATGAAGCCGAAAGATAAAAAATAACTGTGAATTGGTTATACTCGGTTTACTTGAGATATGTGAATTATTATATGTTTATAAGGAGGCAACTACATAAAGCTGGATCACCATTGTTTTCTAGTAACATATTCATTTTGAGGGTTTCAATTAAATTCGAACACGATCTTTGCTTATATAATGGACAGTTATTATAGTATGACAATAGAGAAAAATTACGTGTTATCTTATAGTTACGAAAACAAGACTTTGCAGATTTGTCTGGTCGATCTACCCGGTTTGTTTTATAGGTATACTTGCATAAAAAACAGTTATGATTTTAAAACATGGTTTTATATAATTTTCTATTATTCATGGATAAATTCTACGAATAATGTCGGGTTCACGGCTACGTCGTCTGATGTGAAATGTCAAAAATTTAAAATTCGAGGTTTCAACTCTGGAAATTTCCCTGTAGATCATGGTTATTGACTGATACCATGATTACAATAACAGCCAATCAGAATCGATTAGAGGTACACGGCTCAATAAACGACGCGGACGTAGCTGTGAATTCGGCTTAAGCATAATACTAGGTGTCTAGGTTCAAAACCCCATTTCAGGACAATAATAGTTGTATACGCTTTGAAAACATTTTTATCGAACACCCAAACTTGTAGCTCTATTTATTTTGATTATTTTTTTTCCATAAGAATTCTATAAAAATGTTAATACTTATTATACATAAATAGGTGTATACTATATAGTATTTACCATATCAGTTAGAACTAGGTATTCCAAGTAGGTACATGTTCATAATATCCCACAGAGGTTATTGTGTGACCTTTGTGAATGGCAAAACCTTTCTTAGAATTACTGTGAAAGTAGATTGATCATACACACCTATCTGTCAACAATGCGCTTTATAAAAATAACAATAATACAAAAATAAAAACTAGTCTATAATCCATACTTATGTCATGTAAGCGAGTGTTATGAGTGTTTCATTGTAAAGTTTCCACGTGTAGTCCCATTATACATATTATGTGTTCTACACACACGTAGGTTCGCATGATAAACGTAATAATCGTTCTTGAAAAAGAAAAATTTAATTAAAAATGTTTAGTGATTGAACGTTCTAAAAAACGTTTGTGATATTTTCAAATTTAAAAATGGTATTATAAATATTGTTTAATAAATAATTTATGGTATGTTAAAAGTATGTTTGTTTATCGTTCGTATGAGTAATATACTGTAAAGTCTTAAATAGACAATCGAATAAATTGATAATGTTAAAGCCTTAAAGGTATAGCAAAAATCGATTACTTAATACTTGTAAATATCATTTGAAGTAATGTATTTACCTAAATACTTTTGATTAAAATCCATGGTATTATAATGCTGAAATCTATAAATACAAGCCATCAATAGTTATTGAGATTTAATCGTTAGAAAAACAAGACAAGATTGTATGTGTTACTCAAAAAAATTGCGTAAATATATAAGAAATTAGAAAAAATAAATACATAAAATCATCAGATGTCCTTTATGTTAGAATATATTACATAATAACCTTATAGATTTATTTATTTATTCGTATAGACAAACATGACCTTACGAAAAAATAAAAATAAATAACGAATTGTAGTAAAATTCTAACAGTGATATATTATATGATTAAGTAAAAGTACAGTAAAAAATTTCATGATCAGTGTTTTGTGAGTCATTATACATGAGCTGAAGACAGAATTTTACATGTAAATGTAGAGGGCATGCATTTAAATTTTAACAATTAATGGACCCGCAAATCGAAATATTCATTATCATATTATTAATTACCGATAATTCATTCTTCTTTTATCTACTCAGTTACTCATAGTAAAAACATTGGATCATCAGTGGTATTATATTTACATATCTACATGTCACATGTATTTACTTTATTGGCATTACATAGAGAATTAAGAATAATTTATTTTGTTGAACGTTCAGCACGTTTTGAATTAAAATTGATAGGGGTCAAAAATGATTAATCAATTGACATTATGTACCTACATATTATAGTAAATTATTTCGAAACGGACCAGAGATCATAAACGCAATACGAATAAAACGTGCCATTAAAATGTTTTAGTACAAGAAAAACAACATATATGTTTTATGTTTTACTATCTATGTATGCTGTAATGTAACATGTTTCAATCATTTGATACTGCTAGGTAAAATATTGTTTTCTATATAAGTATCTATGCATATTTTTATAGTGAAATTAATTGCTTATAACTAGTACCTAGTAATTACGATATGGTATTTATTATGACTTATTAATTATTACATATCGAAAACTTAAGTAAATTTATGTGAATAATCTCTATTGACAATCATTATTTTTAGGAATACGTTAATCTTAAAAAATGTACAATCTATATCAAACGTGCAGAGGCTATATATTTTGACGTTAACATTTTGTAGTTTTAAAATTACGGTTTGAAATAAATCTCTCTGAGCTATTATACAGCCACTTGAAAATTTGACTTTCATTCAATTTCAATCATATGCACACAGTGAAGATCTTTGGGTCAGTAGGCTTTGTTAAATGTCTGGAAGTGATTTATTAGACACGAGCCTTGAGGTGTGTAGACCACTGTTTGATACTTTGCTTATGTAATTGTGTATAGTTTGTCGTGGATTTTTGTATAAGAGAATCGGTTAAAAGTTTCTCTAATTGTTGTAAGTTGTAAGTCACAGTTAAGTAATTTATTAGTTATGCTCCAGGGAACTTAAAAGATGAGACACTGAGACGGATAGATCGAAAAACATAAATCGTTCGGATGATGTTTGTGTGGTCAGGCCACATAATTATATACTGCAGTATACTATACTATACTATACTATATAGGTCCAAATTACAGGACGAAAAAAATATCTGTATACGAGAGTTATTAAAGGTTTGAGATATTGATATTAAGCCGTAGTAATTATGGTACAAATAGATTAAGTCTGTTGTTGAATTAAACATGTATCTATTATTTTTGTAAAAATTAGTAAATAAACTAGTTCTTTAAAAAAAATGTTTCCTTATAAGTATATATTTATATTTTATAAAGTTTTTATCACATTTTGGCTATTTTTACCCAGTATTTAATTTTAATACATTTATTTATTATATAGAGTCGTTACGAAGAAATATTGATCGGAAACCAATTTGTAGAGAGTCATCTTCATAAATACTTGATTGAACACTTGAATGCAGAGATATTTTTGGGTACAATCTACAATGTAACTGTTGCAATGAATTGGATAAGGTCAACGTTTTTATATGTTCGAGCGTGTAAATCGCCTCAAAATTACGGAATGATCAAAAACCTTAATGTCCAAGAAATAGAAAACAGGCTACAAAGTTAGTGTTTCAAATACTTGATTTTTATATTGGTCACCTAATTAACTAAACACAATACCGACACCAGACGGTTGTGTCTTGCGTTGAATTTTAAGCTTATTTAAAATCTTTTTTTTTATATAACGTACTTATGCCTGATATTACATTGAATATATTTTATTTTTATGGAGGATTTTCTATTAAAATCTGCATTAATAATAAATTCTTGTGCAAAATCAAATGTATAAGAAGAAAAAAAATTTTTATATGCGTTTATTAGACATGCACAAATGCATTTCATACTAGGCACTGCAAGTGCGTAAAATAATTGAAGCGACGATAATCAATATCGATTTTAATAAACAATATGGATAACACTCACTGTTACAGCGTATACTTAAATTTGTTCACCTTTTGTCTATTCATTTTATCTTTATGACGTAGGCATTATTGTATTGAAAACCAACTTAGAGGTAGTTATTAGTTAGGAGGCAGCAGAACACATCAGACAGGCAGGAGGTGGACGGATAGGTAAATGTGCTTATTTTGTGGGTCGATGGCCAGCTTTTTTCGGGTGGTTAGAGGCTCTCTCGTGTGTATAATTAATTATAATTTAGGTGTATTTGGTGAATAAACGACACGGGACCGGGTGGCAGTATTGTGCTAAACAGTTACCACCCGTTTTCAGTTTTTTGAACAGAAAAAAAATGGTTTAGTTATTAGTTAAAAATCAAATAAGTTATTTACAATTTCAGATTTGTGTTTAACGGAAATCAAAGCACTAGCATGCACGGGGTTAATCAACTTTGTCGATGGGAATAATGAAATCACTTCAAAACCAGAATGCGAAATAATGGCTAAGTATTCAATAAGCTTTGTAACAATGAAAAAATATATGCAAGTATGTTCAATGTGTTCCCAATATTAATATTATCAATAAATATACAGAGATTCAACAGAATATTCATTCAATTTTTTATATTAAGGATAATAGTCCTTAAAAATGGTTTTACAAAGATATAAAATATATGTAATATTGGAGCTAGTGTTCATAATAATTGGATTATTTTTACAAATCATGAATGTTGATAGATTAGTATTAATTACTATAATATTTAAATCACCATGGCTCTATATCTTCCAAATCTCTTATCATGGTTCCTATTATCATCGGCACATACAGTTAAACTTTCGACTTAAGATTTTGATATGCCAAAATGTTCAGATAAGTTATCGGCTTAATAATGTACAGTATAAAAAAAAGGAGGGGATCTCATTTGAAAAACAGGAATACGTTTTTCCACAAGACAAAGAGTCCTTAAGTATATTTAAAAGTTCCAAAAATCAGAATTAAATTAGATGAAAAATTGAGGATGAGCATACCTATACTTATAAATCAACCTGTATAATATGATTAACATTAATCAAGACATGAATAGTATTAAAATAGTTGTCTGCATCTATATAAAAAATATTTCTTTATTTTGACCTCCATTTATTTAGCTTATGAAATAAAATTGAGCAAGAATCGAAATTATTTTAAAAGTCAAATAACTTATAAGTGACTTACCTATTCATTTGTTAATTTGGGTGCCTGCTTTTAAACTTTTAAAAAGTGGTACAATGATACGGATTACACTGTAACAGTTATGACTACGCTAACATTTGATATTTGAACACTTAGTAAAATTAACTCGTCATTATCGTACAATCATTTATTTATGGAACTCATAATTCTTAATTTTGAGTTTATAAAACTAAAATAAGATGTCTACCAATACGGGGATTGAAAATAATGATAATTTGAGCCGGTGAAAAATAATTGTGTTGTTTTTGTTAAATTACGAATACTGTAATTGTGTGACTTTGTTGACCTTTATTTAGCTAAAAGGAACTGAGACCTTAAATGATATGATACAATTATTGGCTCTCTCTAAAGAATTCGAGTACATAAAACTGAGAAGATCTGAAAAAGGAGCTTTGAATATTTTGAATAAAAATAAATTACCTGGTGCAAATGTTTTACGATTTCCCATCAAAGAAGGAATAAATACTCGAGAAACTAAAATCAATTGGTAACTTTTTATTTATATTTAAAATAGGTAGTTTGTTTGATATTTTTTTCAATTGGTTTTGTATATGACTTCAAATGCATCTGCCCTTTATTTATAGCCTTTTACAAGCAACCCTAGGGACGTTAAAAATTACGGACAGTTCGCTAGCACAAGACGCGAGTAAAATAATTTTAATTTCAACACGATTAACTAAGGGTACAGGCTGCAAGCTACAGTGATACTCGTATGTGTAGTCTCTATGTGTTACACGTGACTAAGATATTTATATGTTTCAGCTTTAAGGGATATCACGTTCAAAGGTAAAAAATTCGAAATAGCTCGAGTCGCGTGCATTTTAGCCAAATGTGTGACAACGAAATTATGGGAGCAATCAAAGTTTGTATCAAAGCTTATTCCAAGAGTAGGTCAAGTGTTATCAGAAGATTTTGTTTTAAATGGAAAAACTACATTAAAATCAATCAGGGATACAGATCCTAGAGATTTAGAACGGGTAAGTTGTGTAATTTACGCTCATATAGTACCTATATATATGTGGATTAAATTTTATTTCAAATAAATGCTTTGAAATAATTTCTTACATGTAAATTATAGAGATATTATTATTAAATTTATGAATTAATTGATACATTTATTATAATAGGTAAACAAAATAATAATTATTGATTTTGTTAGTACTTTTAAGCTTTCTCGTGGGTAAATAAATAAAATATCTGAAAAAATAAATAATCAAGTTTCATTTTTAACTATTTATTTACATCCTTCGACTACTTTATTAATGAATATGATGTTTACATAGGTACCTATAACCTAGTAACTTTTCCGTGCATATATTGTATAGACCCATAAATGGGCATAGAAGTTGTAATGATGACACCACATTTATAGGACGCATCTTTTTTTATTTTATTATCCTTGACCTGAGAGTCAAACCGCTTGCATGGTATAAGTTAAATGAAAAATGACAAAATTAATTTTAAAACTTAAAAATGTAATGAACAATAATTACTTAACATACGGTCTATGTTGATTTACATCATAATACAAACCAATAGCCACAAACCGAAATGTTGCTAATATTTTTTATAGATATAATTTTGATGAGTAAAGACAAAAGGCTATTTAAGTGTAATTTGTAAGAAGGATGACGAGTGTTCACATTTTTAAGCTACATAAATATTAAAATATAAATAATAATAATGATCCACACAAATTGAGTAAAAAATATTTGAATTTTAAAATAGTACCTTCTAAATTGGTATATGATCAATTAAATTTATAATTTAGACATTGTAAGTATATTTTCAGAAGCATAAAAAAATAATGATTTTGCTACCAAACCACCGTACTTACATAAATCTTAGTTAAAATACTACAAAAATCAATATGCTAGTATTTGACATATTTTTTTAATGGGTAACGATTAAATGTTACTATTTTCCCAGATCCTCAACCGACAACCTCCGTTTGGAAACCACATACACGAATTTATTCGACAGATTCCAAAATATAAAGTGCTTACAACTTTTGACGAAATTTTAGAACAAGTTATCGTAACACTCTTTTTAATTGATCACCATAATATTTCAGCAAATGTATTACTTCAAACCGTAACTGTTTTAGTGGGTGATTCTGAAAATCGTCTGCTAAAAGTTCAACAAATACGGTAGTATTTTATCATTAATATATATATACCCATATAGGTATTAGTACCTATTATAATTACATTTCAGTACCGTAAATTATCATTTTTTTTCTAGTAATGAAGAATTTTTGGAACAAGGAGGAGTCATAAATATCATTACATCATTACAAAATAAATTTTTTTTGGATAAACACAACTACGAAATCACTATTTGTTTAATAAGTGATTATTGGGGTGGGTTTTTAGTTTTTACATAACACAATATATTAATAATTTTATATTTTTTTTGTACATATTACTATTTATAACAGATTATTTATTTATTTGTTTGTAGTCGGAATCGATATTGAGATTAAGTTCAAACCAGGCGATCATGAAGAACATGTTAAAGAATCTATGAGTGAAGAAAATTGTAATGATGAATCGCCGTTGAAAAATTTTCCCTCTCCACTACAGAAAAAAGTATTATATTAATTAATGTTTTTTTATGCGACTAGGCATTATATATATTTTTCTAATTTATCAAATTATTGTTGCACATTTGAAGAAACGAACTTCGAGAGTAACAAAACAAGGCAATAAAGACAAAATACAATTAAATATTAAAAAATATTTGCATAACATTCCTTCGAGAGATCAGGACCCTAAAGTCATGAATAAACTGCGTGTGGAAGAGGATACTGATGTTAAGCGTTATGCCAATGAAAGTAGTGTTGCAACACATAGAATTGCAGGCGATATGTTCGAAACACAAACTTATTGCCGAAACAATAGTAGGACGTTTAAATTATTACTGGTTAACATTTGAAATCTTTAAATTCAATAATAAAACTGCTGTTATTATTACTATAGGACAGTTAAATGAATATTTTAAATTCGACAGAGACGATTTAAATAACTATTTCTGTTACGATGAGTAAGTTTTTACGTATTCAAATATAGTGTTATCCTACTATTATATAATTAAACACTGTTGCCTAAAGCATATCTTTGTATCAAAGGTTAATCAATGACGACGTATTCGGTGATTTATTCGTACCCGAAGATAATAATCATGTCATCTCTGAGGCATTTGATTCGGCAATAGAGAAGTATTGTTTCAGAGAAAGTGAGTTGTTTTTAATTGATACCCAACTTACTGTTAAAAAAATAATTGTTTGCTGAAAATTTTGTATTCAAAATTTACATTGAAACCCGTGCATAAATTGTACATAAATTTAACAGGCTAAAATATTTCTGGTTTAGGTACGATTCAAACAAATTATTTGAAAAATAAAATTCGGACCGAAGTTATCGAACCGTATGTATTATCAATTATTATAATTGTTTTGGTCACTATAACATATTAGTATTTTATTGTGGTTGGGTATCTGCTACTGCTACGGGATATTCGATCATTGATGCTGCACTCCTGCAGTCCTGCACTATCTAGTACATAATTATAACAATATACGATATACATAGGTATAACAAACACGATGCGTAATTTATGCAATACTATTATGTATTGCTTATATCATTATAGTGCCGTGATAATAATTGCAATTATTCTCAACACTGCTCCCGTAACGTAGACCATATCATCACAGTTTATTCGTTTGAATGCGGAACAATAATATAATATATACTGAGTACAATAGGTACCTGGTACATGTATATAGGTTGTGCAATTAATTATAAAACAATAACCGTTTAGTCTTTAGTTTACCGTTTTTAAACATCGTTAATAATACTCGATTTATGGTTTTTTTTAAAACATTGTCACTTAATAACTTATTATAATTTATAATCTACGAGACATTGTGTATTTTTTATTTTTATACTTCTCAGCATGCAATTAAAATGTCCCAGAGAAGACAGTTGTTCGAATGAGAAATTTGAATATGATAAATCGACAGTAGAAGAAAAAATGGGAGACACTAAAACGGTGGTAGGTGTCCGTCTCCCAAAATCTGAACGAATCGCTCGTTCAAATATAAATCAATACTACAGGGAAGGTAAAGTTATTTTCTAAATATAAGATCAAAAAATGTGAATTAAATAGAAATATGAGTACACTTTTCAAAAGCTCGTATGGAGTTCAATAAAATGAATACCCACCTAGTGCCACTATTAATTTTTTAAGTTTGAGGGTTTCATAGATTATATTTGGTTTTTATGTTCCAACAGACCAATTGCTGACAAACAAAGAAAACATTAATCCTTACAAATTGGAACCACCGTAAGGATATATTATTATTATTTCTAAACTCATAAAAACAATAAATATATTTAATTCTTGTTTAAAATAACATAATTTTTTTATCACTGCGTTTCAGCACGAAAAAACGCTTTACATTCGGTGTTCTACAAAAATATCACGATGAGGGCAAACGTGAAACCTCTTCCGTACTGTCGACCACTGGATATGACGCGAAACAGAGATTTATTGAAGATTCAAAAAGTGTAAATAAAAAATGTCACTTGTCACCTTCCAGGTATATTTTATCATAATGGTGTTACACCAATACTATCAAAAAAATAAGAAAATAATGGTGTTTAAATTCAGTGCATATTGGGGAGTGAATATACTCTAAAATTATAAAGTATGCCCAAAAGCACTTTATAGTATTTATGGATATAACGAATAGGAACGATAGCACAAACATTTATTTTGTTGGAAAATCAAAATATTTAAAAAAAAATAGTTTTCAGATGCTATACTATATGAATAGACTAGCTACCTAATGAAATTAATGCATAGTTTTTGTTGTTGTTGTTGTTGTTGTTATTATTATTGCTCTGCCCTAGCCTGGACTTTTTCCTTAAATATCTATTTGTTTGAAATAAGAAATTTTTATTTTTCCGTCATTTGAAAACTATATATTTATTATTAAATGTAAGGATGTTCATTTTTAGGATGCCGCCGGCGACGTGGAATCAGTGGGATAATCCGTTGGACTGGAAATCTGAACGGAATTTCTCAACGATAAATCTTGACTCCATCCGGAGGGACGACGCGGTTGTGGGTCGATTGTCCCGCCAAATAGAAAACAATTTGAAGGCCCCTTCTGATTTTCGAGTTGGTCGGGGCTCGGAAAATCTGCCTGAAGTAACTGAAATCCGTCGCAGCGAATATTCATCAGACACATTGGTTCCGGTCGATCATGGTGGCGTGCAGCAGACGAGACCGGAAGTAAGAGTTTTCAAGGTACCGACCGCCCGTGCGCCCAAATGCAGTGATCGACTTAGTGGTAAAACGACGCTGGACAAGTATTTCCGAGCGGCCAAAACTTCACGACGGCTACGGGACCTAAATTTCAGAAGGTTTTCAACACCAAACGTGAAAACTCATGTTGAAAGACCGTCGTACGACCCAGCAGGGCAACAAAGGACTGCAGGCCTCGGGGACGAAAAACTATTTCTCCCAAACAGTTTTCTCAACAGTGAGTGTTATGTTTTATATTTTATACGTCCGTTTTAAAAATCACACGTTACTTCTCGTCATTGTGCACGGTTGCGGACTGAACTTAAATTTTTAAATTGCACAATTTCATATTTATTTATTTACCACCACCAAAGCCCGGCACTCCACAATATTATACTTTAATATATAATATTATTTATAACGAAAATTTAATGTAAATATAATGTGACCGAAAGAGATCGGTTAGCATAGGCTTCGGTGCCGTTTAGCCGCTGCCACCTCACTTTTGACTAGGTACTGCAGCTGCGGCAACACTGAGCCTTATGTCCCGCCACTGATTGTGCACACTGCCTATATATTTGAATAAATGCATAAAATATCAACACTTGTTGCGAGTGTATTTGGTAAATTATGTCGAATTGAACATGCATTTTTTCGAACTACTTGGCACGAACTTAACATATTTGATATAAAAGATTATTTAATTTTCGTGTTGAAATTTAAAATCGGACTGTATAAACAATAATCACCTCTCAATGTTATGTAGGTAGCAAATAAGTATTTTAAAGGCATGGAGGTAAAATACACCGTTGTACGGGTTGTATTTTTCTCACCGTTTTTTTTTTGTACAATAAACAATGCTGTCTGGGGGCCAAGCAATGTGCAAACAGTTCAATCTCCAAGCAGCGGTGTCACAAGGAAAAAAAATTGATTTGATGGGTGTTGAACTGTTGAGTGATCAGATGTATTATTATCTCGCCTGCAATAATCCATAATCCATGACGCAGGCGCAGGCGTGTTTCCATCATTATAATTTAGTGGTTATTATTTTCCAGCACATACCATTATAATGACATTAATAACGTTTAAAAGGTGTAAGATGATAATAATAAATAATAATAATAAGTCAAATAAATTTACTGACACACATACACTCAGCTAGACTACTATACACATAGTTGTATCGATTATGTAATTCACGTATATAACTCTTCGCCGCCGTAATAGTAACGTTATTTCCGCCGGTTTACTGACATCAAAGGAATGTTTATATTACTCTACAACGTTTCGCGATACCATCGCCCCGATGAATATTGTTTTCATCATTTCTCCGACTGCGGCATCTCCGATATTGTTTTTAACCGTTCTCTCGCGACGGATGTATTCTGATCGTTCTTACAAGCTGTGCGGATCATACTCATCGTATACATAGGAGGAAAGAGCTGGTGCACAAACTGACGATTATGATGTGATGTAGTGCTGAAACGTGTATGTTATGTCAGGGGCTCATTTACCTCGTAATTCCGAGGGGGGAGGGGCTCATTTGTATTTTGTTATATTTTACAATCTCTAGGTCCCTATACTTGTAATTGATATTTGTATCGTTTTTGATATCGTTCAAGTTGTTTATAATAATTGAATTAGCTCGTTCAAATAAATAATAAAGTTCCATATTATCTTCTATAATATACATTCGAGTTTATAAATATATTGTACTGCTACCGTTTCCCCTTTGGCGTCTTTTTGCAACGGATAGTGAAATAATACAGCCACTCTCATTCCGCATCTACTCGCTGACAAGAATTTGCGTCCAGACGCTGCATGAAGACCTAAGACCTAACTAATTTACAAAAGTAAAGGTCATCAGACAGTAGGTAGCTTAATTGTATTAAATTAACATAAACATATATCGAGTAACAACAATAGTGTCAATATAAAGTGTGCTTCTGAAATGTTAATAGAATATAAAAGCTTAATAATAATAGAATAGTACGCGTTATTGAAAAAATAAAAACGAATCAATAAATAATTAAACCAAAATAAAACATCAGTGTTCCACCCCTAGATTATGCTCTTCAGTCGATGAAGAACATGGGCATGTACCTTTCAACCATAAACGCGTGTTAAGTATAGTACTACATTAATTATTTAATTAATAATCGTCTTTTGTATTGTTTTAGACAATTTGGAAGACTCGCGTGACACCAGTACCACACAGCATTTACGTTGTTATTTTCAGTCGACCTCTAAGAACTTATGAAAATAACACCCGTGCCTTTGACCGGATTTATTTGCCCCTTAACATGTGAAGAATTTTGACAATATAATATATTTTAAATATATAATAATTATATTACTATGTAATATTATTACAAGTATATTGAAGCTTCAGTAAAACACGTGAACAAAGTTTTACCAGCAGATTGTTTGTTTGTTTGTATATTAACATAATTACTTTTAAAATTAGTTTATTCGTGTACTTTGTTACATCACAAGTTCATTTTAAAAGTTATTAAAAGATGCATATTTTTTGTTTTTAATCTCCTAAAATTACTAGGAATAATTATGTTATGACATAAAGAAAACTAGTTCTTAATTTATTGTGTGCAAAGTGTATACTATATTAAGCATACATTGTATTATACTATAATTATTAGTCAATAAATACTATATAAATATAAATAAACTGTGTTATGCAAAAAAATGAATGATCAATACCTATATAGTTAATTATGTTTCACATTGCATCGAAAACACTGGTCTAAATGTACACCAACAGCAATAACGTATGACTATTTTAAGCTATTCAAAGGCATTTCAATTTATTTCAATTTTTTCTTTAAATATTGTCAAACATATTTATGATTGGTCAAAAAGTCTTAAAATTGAATACAAGGTTCATCCTAAGTTCTACATAATAGTGGTTTAAAATTAATAAAAATACACAGGCACAATATTCTCTCAAAACATAAAAATTTGAATTTCAAATATTGATACATTTTGTCAGAATCAAGAACATTACAAATTACTTACTTATTTTGTAGGTAATTATTGATGAGCCAAGGCTCGGAAATCCAATACAAGGATTTTCTAAGGTTGATTTTACAGATACCTAAAAATAGCAACATTACAAATGCATAATTTTTTTTTAAAGGCATTCTGGGTACAAATGTTGGCAACATTTGATATATAATAATGATAAATATCTGTTATTTTATTATAATTCAAAAAATATAATTCGTAGGGACTTGAAACTTTTATTCGGTACCCAGCTACTATGTACGGAAATTATTATTTACCGGACAACTTACAGTGAATATTGTTTTTTTTATCGAATTCAAATTCAACACAACCCTGTGTATTACAGCCGCCACATTTATGCTAAATGACGGGTAAACTCGACATGTATTAATATCGTACGATTGTCAGCAGAGCGATGAGGCGTCCTATTTTTTTAAAACCTTCTATCATTTTGCTCGGTCCGTGTCTTGGTCCTTCCGTACTCACTATACCTGCAGCTAACTAACTGTTTTTACCGCCATCGTTTCGGCCTTATTATTTTACTCGTTAGTCGCGTCCGCGAGTCATACGAACACTGACCGCTAGCAGCCACCGATCTGCAGCCGCTCGTGTCGGGAACAATCACCTGTTCGCCCGCGCAACCGACACGGAGCGCCGAAAAAATGTTTTTACGATTTTCCGCACACGTCTTACAACACGTCAATGTTATACGACCGCGGCGTGCATAATAAAACGCCGTCTAAAATGGCGGGCAGGCTCACAATATAAATTATAATATATTATTTACTGCTGCAGTGGGTGTATGATGATACGCGCTCGTATGTTATATACTCACACGTATATATATATATATATATATACATATAAATATTGTATCGTCGGGATACATAATAGTGCTGCATGATATCGCTCACGAACAATCAATAACCTTTCAACTCTCCGCGTGTAGTTATAGTCATATATAGGTATATTATGCACTATATATGTATATGCACTTGGTATTATATATGGGTGATAGGTTCGCCGCGAAGGGACCTCGGAAGTAATACATTACACACATTATACCTATGCGTGTTATTATAAAATTAACGACACACACGCGCGTGCGTATATACACATTATATTATAGGAAATACAATAACACATATACACTATGTGTTGGATGTACCGTTATATTATTATGGCTGGAAGACGACGCACGTATAATTGTGCGCGACGCGGTGCCAACGTGTTACAGAGGTAAACTGGTGGTATATAGGTGTATACCGGTGGGATACCGCTCGTGGGCTATAATATTATGTTATATTGTTATATTGCGTGCCGACTCGTCGGATTCAATATATCGTTACACAACAACAACGACTGCTGCGGTCTATACCATAGCGCAACACTCAACACTGTCTCGGTCGTCGTCGTCGTCGTCGTTTATAAAATGAAATAATAATAATTGTGATCGTTATTATATCACCGCTTGACACTGTATACTAGGTACCGTCATATAGTAAACGACGTGAGTATTGCGGTGTCTGTATAGGTACCATTAAACCCATCTTTATTGCCCCCCCCCCCCATACGATGGTTGTTACATGTTATAAAAAAAAAAAAAAGAAAAAAAACGAAACGTGATATTAGGTGTGATAAGCATTTCTCAGCATCGCCCTACGTCTTTGCTCTTCCGAGTGTGTTCGACTGCAGTCGTTTATGATGACAACGATTAATGTATTCATTTTCTATAGGTACCTGATCAATAATTATATTGTGCATTACAGACGCTCATCGTAGGTAAAGCTGTGCGAAAGACAAAATAATATATTTCTCGTTTGACGAACGCACTGCGTGCCTCGCACCCTCCTACAATCCTACCTGTTGCTGACTGCTGCTACAGTGCTGCAAGTCCTGCAATAAGGGCGTCGTTCAAGTTTTTTTTGTTCTTTATCGACCAATCGACTTTAAAAATAGCTAACAACTGAAAGAATCGAAAGATCATAAGGAATACGTCAGCTGGCAGCTGCGTGTAAGATAAAACCATATAATAATTTGATACCATGATTGTTATATTATAACATGTTACAAAAAAATATTATTCAAAAATGATTTTTGTTGTGAGTCGTGGTAAAATCATGGAGGGCATCTTTTGTACTCATATTGCATTTAAATATTCACACAATATCGTGAACTAGGTAGGTATAGAGTGCCTGGCTTTCCAATTAATTAACATACACTGCTGCTGCAGCCCACTCCTGTTGTAGTCTCAGTCACAGTATTCTGTATCATTATATTCCATCGGTGATTATTAATATACCTACGTAAATTTCACATTATACCCGGGTGCCCCAAGTTGGAAAAGTTAGAAGTTTTTTTTTCGTCAATTTCGAGATAACGGGTTTTATGCAAATCCGACAAAAATACATTGGCAGGAGGGCTGGTAAAATGTGCGTTATTATATTATTCAATATTACCTATAGGCACATAATCATATTACCTATATGATTCGCTCGCGCGAACGTTTTGTGAAATGTGTGCGAGTGTATGACGGCGGTGGCGGCGTAGTTGAGTGGACGTTTTCGATCGCAGCATTATTGGCTGGCACAGACACGGGCCCACCTGTTGTAGGTAGGTGTATAAATAAAATCACATATTTTTCTTCGTATCACATACGATTACATATTATACAGGATGTCCACAGTGGCATTCACCTATCCGTCCGTCCACATCATATAATATTATGATACACAGTCAGGGGCGGTTTCAGAGACATTGTTGGGAGGAGGGGACGCAAGTCATAATTTTTAGAAAACTTTCGACATTATAGTATTTTTTTTTTTAAATATACAACTTTTTTTTAAATACGGGCTTGGATGGGGCCGTGGCACTAAGCCCCCCCCCTCCCCAATGTACATAGTCAGGTCCGGCTCGGTGGATATTTATAGTTATACTTTGAAGGCTCGGATACCATACAATGTTAAGCCCATCGATGGATCTGAATAATTCGATGAATGCTTTACGTATTCTTTACTTTATCAGATTAACTATCCGAACCCGATAATTTATTATTGTTACAGGCCTCAGGGGACCTGTGTGGTCTTCAAGCCAGTGTACAGTGGCTGCTGTTCAATACGGTGTACACGGTCTGCATACATATACTGTGGAGTAGCTGGGTAAATAACTAGGGGTATAAAAAATAATTTACCAACCAAAATAAAAACCCCGAGCCCTCCCTCCCACCACAATTTAAATACATTTTTATTCTATTTATACGTACTTGTTTGTTTTTACACAAGTCTTAAAACTCATTTTATGGCTTAGAAATAAATTGTGGGTATAGTAGGTTAGGTATCCAATACCCATCTTGATAAACAATAATTAATATTTGGTACTTGAGAATTCATTAATAAAAAAGTGGCACTTCTGGGGGGAGATATTGATACCTTTGCCGTGTCGCAATTAATACGCCACTGAGTACTCATCTACGTTTCTCATCTAGACTAAATGATCCTATCTATATTATACTTATACATCACGAGACTTGTTGCCGCGGTCAACTCAATATGCACACGTTTGAACTCTTCGAAATATTCGCTATTTCGGTTCGTATCTATCATGAATTTATAGTTTATGGAACCACCAGATTATTATTATAAACATTGGAACACTGAATGAGTGTAGAAGATGTATTAGTAACCCACAACCTAAGGTCTCTCTCACTATATGCATGCATCTCATATAGTTATTAAAAATCAATATGCGAGACGACTTTTAAATCAATTAAAGGCATTTAAAGACATATTTTTAAACTCCACTTTTTTCTTCTTTTCGATTTTCTAATTCCTAAATACATCTAGATCCAGTGTGAGTGGGTGTCGATGACATCATTTTGTCATTATTTTTAAATTAAACTTAATACGTGGGTCTCCGCTATTCGATGGTTTCCTCATAGGAAATAGTAATGAAAATCTCCTTGTTTCCTAAAAGTCCATTGTTGGGAGGTGTCCATTAGGGGAAGTTTTTCTGTACTTATATATATATATGTTATATGATAAATCGATAAAGTACCTTAATAACCACGATCGTACGACTTCCTAGTTCCTACTAACACAGATTTATAATTCTTTCATACAACTTTTTTATACATAGGTTTTTAGTTTTTTGTGACGCCGTGAAAACGTGGTTTAACCTTTAACAATTGAAATGCATCAAACAAATATTAAAATAATTTTAGATTCTTTGAAAAAGTACTGGCGAGTGGGGGCGGTGGTGGTCGTTTGAGTGAAGGTAATAATTTTTACCAAACCATTAATAGACCCTTTACGCAAGTGAAATTATTTTTACTTGTGCAAGATAGAAACCCGATGACTTTAATGCGAACGTTTTTATAAATAGTGTTGGTTATTAGTTATTTCTATTATGTATATGATTTTGTTTAATTAGTTGCAAAATATTTATTAATGTTGACTGTGTATTTCTATATTACTAAACCTATATTTTTAAAATTAAGACCTCATTATTAATTATTTATTATGTATTTGTTATGTGGCTTTATTTTTTAATTCACAATGTTCAGTATAGAACATTTTCAATATATAAATCCATTTACCCTTGAACCTATTTATACTTATTCACCCAAAAAGTAGATTTTGTGGAATAAACACTCGCCCAATCGGTACATAACACAAACAGATCACATTTTGTGTCGAATCGCTCTAACAGTCTACGCCCGACTGAGGTGCACCACAGGTAGCCTATCTCCTACGCCGTTTAATACTATATGTATAAATGCAATATAATAAACAAAAATATATTATTATGTACCTGGAAAATGTGATTTTGATTTAATTTCCGACAATTTTTAACACCGCTTTGATATTCATAATGATATAATATACAGAGAAAAAAAACTATAGTGAGCTCTTACGCTGGTGTTGCAGGGTATACAAATATTATGTGATCATTGTGATCCAAATAGCAAATAAACCTATACAATTTCGTGAAATTATATGTGAATAATAAAGATAATAGATACATAGAACGTGATTTACATGGGAAAACTGCGGAGAGATAATGGTTTGACGATTATATCGTATCAAGGAATAAAATACGGAGCGTACAGTGAGACACATAATCAAAATGATAATTACGTAGAAATATGTTAAAAAATACAAAATAATAAAACATTTCGAATAATTATCGGCATATATAATGAGACGCGCAATACGCGAGTTTGTATAAATTTAACCAAATGCGTCATATAATTGAGTATAAATATTATAGTAAAATATTGATCAATATTTACAAAACAGAGCAAACAATAAATATTTATAATCAATGGTCATACTTCTATGTAAATCCATTGCTGTTTCTCCCCTCCCGACCCCCGAGAACGGAAAATCTCTCACTACTGCACACTATGTTATACCTAGGAAAAGGGGTTTCACATGTAATATACTATACACAACCACCATTATTAGCGTACCATCGGCAGAGGAATTCATTACATCTCATCACCACCGCCGTATAATAGATTATACAACATATTGTATTGTGATGTGCGTACATAATATGTTTATATATATAGATCCGGAGATAGCGCGTCCGGCCAACGAATTCGCGACGGGTCGATTAATTATACAATGTTAAAAAAAAACCTACCTATACATAATAATATCTAACTTACTTAATATCGTGTTAATACACTCGAGGCATAATTGGTAGTGGATTTTGTTCGATATATTGCTTATAATATATTTTTATATACCTAAGCGCGTACACTGCAGGGCTAGGGCGCGTAGGTAAAAAAAATGGTACATCTAAAGCCGGAAGGGCTTTTTTGGGGGGAGCACAATTGAGAGTTGAACGCTTAAATAAGTTATTTCGTATTTTTCAACATAACTAAACTAAAAGTTGTGTTATTTTTGGGTCATGCTTTACTGAACTTTATATACTAAACGAAAGTGACAAAATGGATCTTAAATTTAAGTTACGTGGTAATTATGAATAATACATTCCAAAAAATAGTTTAACCCCCTCCCCTCAAATTACTCATATATCCCACGCTTGTAAGATTTGGATTTTGTTCTAAAAAAATACGTGACATTTTTACAACTCATATAACAGTTATGAGTATACTTTATAAGTAAACGTAGGTATTATAATTCGTTTCGAGTTAGTGAATGTTAAAATAATCCCCCTGTATAGTCTGTAAAAATCACCAGAGCGTTCGGTGCATACGAATTGATCTATTTATACTCTATCGAGTATGGACGTCACAAAGCTGGGACGTTTCGTTTCGATTTTTCAGAGGGGCGCCTGCAGTGCGTGTTTTGAGAGGGCCAAATTTGTCCTTCGTTCTTACGTTTTTTCCACCTAGCTTCACATGTGCAGACCGAGAATTAAGTGAATTAGTGAAAGTGTGCGGTTAGAGAAATTGGGACATCCATCCAACAATAATAGGTAGGTATAATTTGTTGTTGTTGTGACGAACGGTATGTCAGAGTTAAAAAAGAGACGACGACCTATATTGTCCATCCGAGTTACGGTGAAACGACCTTTTTTCCGTTCCGTGTCGAACACATAGAAGTCGGTGGCTCACCTTCCGCATGGAAATTTATAAAGGAAATAAACGAAATACGAACAAAACTATTCTTATTATAACATACCTACATTTGTAGGTATAGTAATAGTATTATAGGTACTATTGTATTGCACCGATATACACTATCTCGAATAGCTTTGGTTTTAATATAAATCGGACATATGGTTATTGGTATTTTAAATTTTACCCCTCCTCCCCCCGTGTTAAGAATATTTTACATCGACTTTCCATACAAATATTAAAAGTTTAATAAATATAAAGAAACAAACGATAAACTATTCGCCAGCATCAGTGCGATTCCACATATCGAGCCGAAAGACCGAATGCGACGGCTGTGCGATTTTCTGGTGAGCGAGGTGGGGATGAAATGCCAAAAGCCGAAGCGTGTCCGGAAGAGAAACCCCTCTAATAACCCAGCACGGGGAAGGGTGTTGGTCTCTTATAGGGCGCGGCATCATTTTGTATACGTGCGAGCAAGCCAAGTCAGGCGAGCAAAATAAATAATCTTTCATGACCAAAATTACACATAAAAAATGAAAGTGTAAAATAGCCATTAAAAAAGCCGTTCGATCGTCGAGAAAATGTATAAAAAAATAATGAACACATGAACAGAAGAAATTGGTTACGACGACCGCAGCAAAATTCCACTATAGGATTACAGAAATAATCAGCTAAAAACGACATTTTTTATTTTATTGGTTATTCGTTGCGTCGTTGAAATAATATGGTCGCGGTTTTTACGGTACATAATAATATATTATCTTATAGTTTTTGCAAACAAGTTTGCATGAATACAAGTAAAATAATATCGTTGGTGTTGCAGCTCGAGAAGAAACAAAAACAGTAATATATTATTAAAATTTAATAAATCACCCGCTCTATTTATGTTAACAAAAAAAAAAATATTAAAATAATAATTCACACAGCTATTACAAATATCATGTTTCAAAAATCTGTGAAATCATATAATAATAATAGTCCGACCCGTACAGATGATTACTTAAAAACTAACACTCCGAATGTATGCAGTATGTGTTATGTACGCGTATTTTGTAAACAAAATAATATATACGTCGATTGAACAATACAGAAATGGATGGAGGAAAAAAAAACAGTGACATTATTACTATAATACAGCGTGGTAGTTTTTCGGGTTCGCGAAAAAGTACATGACAATTAAGTGCGATTCACATATTATTATAATACACATTAAAATTGTACAAATAATTATTTACAATACAAAAAAAATCACTTAGACACGTTATTTACAAAATTTATTTTCCACGCACACGAGCGCGTTGTCGTATTTGTCTTTTACCGCGTTATTATAATACATATATAATTAAAAAATAAAAATACACGTCTTTCCGATACATTACGTTTTACGACCGTTTAAAGCTGATGTTACGTTTTTAAATCAATGGCGTTTAACGTGTACGTATATGCTGTTGATATCATTACCGGATGAGTTATCTTTAAAAAACGAGTATACTTTTTTCATATTTATAAATAGGTATGTGATTATATAATATTGGTAAACATCGAACATCAGAGCTTGATATCATAATACGTGGTTTATGGTGTAATGATTCGGTTTCATCGTAAAAAAAAAAAATAAAAATTATAATTATAAGAAAATAAGCGTACTAAAAAAAGAAAAATTGGGCACTGAGCTTTCATTCAATCGTCTAAATAAGTAAAAATCAAGCATTTTGCTCACACATACAATAAAAAGAAAGAAATAAAAATTCAGAACTATATACATTTTTTTTT